>NC_088919.1:71106114-71406577 GCF_963576675.1 Euphorbia lathyris
TCGAGTTCCCTATGCTAGTGTAGTAGGAAGCTTGATGTATGCAATGGTCTGCACTAGACCTGATCTTGCACAGTCTGTTAATGTTGTTAGCAGGTTTATGGGTGAACCTGGCCAGGACCATTGGCAAGCTGTGAAGTGGATCTTTCGGTACCTAAAAGGTACATCTGGCGTTGGTCTCATTTATGGAGGTGATACAGAGTGTTTGGTGATAGGGTTTTCAGACTCTGATTATGCTGGAGTTGTTGACAGCAGAAAATCTATGACTGGTTATGTTTTCACTATTGGCGGTTCGGTTGTTAGTTGGAAAGCTACTTTGCAACCTACAATGACTTTGTCTACTACGGAAGTAGAGTATATGACATTGACTGAAGCTGCTAAGGAGGGGATTTGGCTTAAAGGACTGGTTAGTGATCTTGGTCAACATCATGATCAGGCTATAGTGTGAGGTATCATTTTCTGAGAAGTGAGAAGAGGGTCAAGGTGAAGAAAGTAGGCACTACTGACAATCCGACTGACATGTTTACCAAGCCTGTTCCACAAAGCAAGTTCCAACACTGTTTGGACTTGCTAAATGTCAGAGATTATTAGTTGCCCTGTGGGGGCGACTCTGAGGCAGTGGGAGAAGTCTGTTCATCTGGCACTGTCATGGGTGCATCTGTTATGTTTTCAAGAGGATTCAAGTAAAGGTGGAGATTTATCGTAATGCCTTGAATAAGTATATCTTGTTTCCTATTCGGAGTAGTATTGGTTTTCGGATTCCTAGTTGGATTGGGATCATGGGTTCTTAGTTGGATTGAGATTATGGGTTCCTAGTTGGATTAGGTTAAATTGGGTATTATAAATACCCCATTATGTAAACCTAATCATTGTAATCTGATATTTCGCCTCCTAATAATACTATTCTCCTTATGCCCGTGGTCTTGCCAACACAACGTTGGTGAACCACGTAAATCTGTGTTTTTCGATTGCTTGTTTATTTATCTTTCATTAATTCCGCACAACAAAACATATAAATCAAATCAATAAGCAATTATTATACCAAGTCAAATACAACACCCAAACATACAAGCACACATACTATATATTTAATTAACCACTTACATCTATTATCCCAATTGCAAGTCTAACCAATCAGCTAACTCGTTTAGCCTATCTTCTTATTGATCATCGAATCTTAAATAATTTGTATACTCAAGCATTACTTTATATATTCATAAAAGAAGATATACAAACTAAATACCCCTAAAAAACAATTTACATTGGTTAAAGATTAAAGAGAATGGGAATAATTGTCCAAATACCAAAAGAATGAAAGTTGTTATATATAACGAAAACATTAAAAATTTAACACCGTAATTAAAATATATAAAAATTTTCCTTAAAATTCATTGTAATGGTTCACAATTTATTTGAAATTGAAATAATTAATCTACTTTATATTATAGTTTAAAGAGGAAAAGCAAAACAAATTGAATAGTGCATATCTTAAACCAATGAAATTAGTTCCTGGATATTTTTTTGTTTTATCAACCAATTGAAAATCTATAATTAAATAAAATTACTCACATAAAGAAGAAAATATTGATAATGGTGAACCTTGAATCGAAAGAGCAAGTTAAAGCCATGACACCTTAATTGAGAAATTATATAAAAACTAGTACCTGGATTAGAGAGACTTAGCGGCTTCTTTGATGGTAAAAGAAAAATAGGGTTAAAATAGGGTGTTATACTCAATATATATAAAAATTTCGATGGAGTTAGGGATAAATAGTGAAATTACATTTTAGCATAATAAAAATAATAATAATAATAATAATAATAATAATAATAATTTTAATCTTACAAGGAAAAAAGAAATGTTACAATTTCTCGATTGGTTTAAAACTTTTTGCCTACATTAGGATTCAAACTCAAAATCTAAGTTAACCGATTTGAGGCTCTTAACCACTCAAACTAGCACTAGTTAGTTAACTATAAATACATTTTTAATTTATATGAAGTTACATTTTTTTAAATAAATAAAAATATACTTATCTTTAACCCTTGGGATTAAACAATCATTTATTTTATTATTATTCTAATATCAAAATTAACATAACATTGATGCATCATGTAATTACTACGAGAATAATTTTTCTTATGGATGTTACATTCTGGGAATGGAAATGATATTACTCCATGTGATAAAACACCACAACAGAAGAAACCGAAAAGGAGAAAGCACAGACTAAAGGTATAACAAAAAGCAAACCTAGGATTAGAAAACCAGCAACACCAAAGCTTTTGGGTACACAGTTTACTATCATGTTAATGAGGGTAAGCTAGAGCCAAGAGCCAAGAAGGGAGTGTTCGTAGGCTATGGAGATGGAGTTAAAGGCTTTAGGATCTGGCCTCCATCAGAGAAAAGGGTCATTTTGAGCAGAAATGTAGTCTTTGACGAAAAATCTGTGCTTAGACCCATTGTGAAGTCTACAACTGCAATAGAAACTGATAGCATTGATAAACAGGTGGAGTTTCATGTCATACAAAGTGAGAGTGGCTTGAAGGAACAAGAGTTAGAAGCAGAAATAGAAATAGAGCTACCAGAGTCTACACCATCAGTTTCTCAACCATCTGAAGCTACACATCGTAGCTTAGCTCAAGATCGACCAAGGAGGGTTGGAGTTAGGCCACCTAAGAGATATGAGGACATGGTGGGCTATGCACTATAAGTTGCTGAAGAGGTGGACACTCGTGAACCATCAACTTACCAAGAAGTTGTTTCAGGCACCTATTTTGAGAAATGGCTTGCTGCTATAGGAGATAAGATGGAATCCCTTTATAAGAATCACACATGGGATTTAGTCATAATACCTCCAGGGAGAAAGATTATTACTTATAAGTGGGTTCTCAAGATGAAGGAAGGGATATCACCTGCAGAGAGAGTCAAGTATAAGGCTAGGGTTGTTGCTAGAGGTTTCAATCAAAGAGAGGGAGTGGATTATAATGAGATATTCTCACCAGTAGTCAGACACACCTCTATTAGAGTGTTGCTAGATATAGTTACACATCAGGATTTGGAGCTGGAGCAACTAGATGTAAAGACAACCTTTCTGCATGGAGATTTGGAGGACGAGATCTACATGATCCAACCAGATGGTTTCCAAATTGCTGGGAAGGAAAATTATTTTTGCAAGTTGAAGAAGTCCTTGTATGGACTTAAGCAGTCTCCCAGGTAGTGGTACAAGAGGTTTGACAGCTACATGATGCATCTGGCTACACCAAGAGCCCATATGATTGTTGTGTCTATTACAATAAACTGGAAGATGAGTCTTTTATCTATCTGGTGTTGTATGTAGATGGCATGTTGATAGCTGCAAGGAAGAAGCAAGACATTCAGAAGTTGAAGGGTCTTTTAAGCGCAGAGTTTGAGATGAAGGATTTGGGTGCAGCTTGGAAAATTCTGGGAATAGAGATTTACAGGGACAAAAGCAAAAGGAAACTTGTTCTATCACAGAAGGGCTATATTCAGAAGATCTTGTCAAGATTTGGCATGTCTACCGCAAAGCCCATAAATACTCCTAGTGCTGCAAGTGCACATCTGTCTATTGCTTTTGCACCTAAGTTTGCTGAAGAAAAGGAGTACATGTCTCGAGTTCCCTATGCTAGTGTAGTAGGAAGCTTGATGTATGCAATGGTCTGCACTAGACCTGATCTTGCACAGTTTGTTAATGTTGTTAGCAGGTTTATGGGTGAACCTGGCCAGGAGCATTGGCAAGCTGTGAAGAGGATCTTTCGGTACCTAAAAGGTACATCTGGTGTTGGTCTCATTTATGGAGGTGATACAGAGTGTTTGGTGACAAGTTTTTCAGACTCTGATTATGCTGGAGTTGTTGACAACAGAAAATCTATGACTGGTTATGTTTTCACTATTGGCGGTTCGGTTGTCAGTTGGAAAGCTACTTTGCAAGCTACAATGACTTTGTCTACTATGGAAGTAGAGTATATGACACTGACTGAAGCTGCTAAGGAGGGGATTTGGCTTAAAGGACTGGTTAGTGATCTTGGTCAACATCATGATCAGGCTATAGTGTGAGGTATCATTTTCTGAGAAGTGAGAAGAGGGTCAAGGTGAAGAAAGTAGGCACTACTGACAATCCGACTGACATGTTTACCAAGCCTGTTCCACAAAGCAAGTTCCAACACTGTTTGGACTTGCTAAATGTCAGAGATTATTAGTTGCCCTGTGGGGGCGACTCTGAGGCAGAGGGAGAAGACTGTTCATCTGGCACTGTCATGGGTGCATCTGTTATGTTTTCAAGAGGATTCAAGTAAAGGTGGAGATTTATCGTAATGCCTTGAATAAGTATATCTTGTTTCCTATTTGGAGTAGTATTGGTTTTCGGATTCCTAGTTGGATTGGGATCATGGGTTCCTAGTTGGATTGAGATCTTGGGTTCCTAGTTGGATTAGGTTAAATTGGGTATTATAAATACCCCATTATGTAAACCTAATCATTGTAATCTGATTTTTCGCCTCCTAATAATACTATTCTCCTTCTGTCCGTGGTCTTGCCAACACAACGTTGGTGAACCACGTAAATCTGTGTTTTTCGATTGCTTGTTTATTTATCTTTCATTAATTCCGCACAACAAAACATATAAATCAAATCAATAAGCAATTATTATACCAAGTCAAATACAACACCCAAACATACAAGCACACATACTATATATTTAATTAACCACTTACATCTATTATCCCAATTGCAAGTCTAACCAATCAGCTAACTCGTTTAGCCTATCTTCTTAATGATCATCGAATCTTAAATAATTTGTATACTCAAGCATTACTTTATATATTCATAAAAGAAGATATACAAACTAAATACCCCTAAAAAACAATTTACATTGGTTAAAGATTAAAGAGAATGGGAATAATTGTCCAAATACCAAAAGAATGAAAGTTGTTATATATAACGAAAACATTAAAAATTTAACACCGTAATTAAAATATATAAAAATTTTCCTTAAAATTCATTGTAATGGTTCACAATTTATTTGAAATTGAAATAATTAATCTACTTTATATTATAGTTTAAAGAGGAAAAGCAAAACAAATTGAATAGTGCATATCTTAAACCAATGAAATTAGTTCCTGGATATTTTTTTGTTTTATCAACCAATTGAAAATCTATAATTAAATAAAATTACTCACATAAAGAAGAAAATATTGATAATGGTGAACCTTGAATCGAAAGAGCAAGTTAAAGCCATGACACCTTAATTGAGAAATTATATAAAAACTAGTACCTGGATTAGAGAGACTTGGCGGCTTCTTTGATGGTAAAAGAAAAATAGGGTTAAAATAGGGTGTTATACTCAATATATATAAAAATTTCGATGGAGTTAGGGATAAATGGTGAAATTACATTTTAGCATAATAACAATAATAATAATAATAATAATAATAATAATAATAATAATTTCAATCTTACAAGGAAAAAAGAAATGTTACAATTTCTCGATTGGTTTAAAACTTTTTGCCTACGTTAGGATTCAAACTCGAAATCTAAGTTAACCGATTTGAGGCTCTTAACCACTCAAACTAGCACTAGTTAGTTAACTATAAATACATTTTTAATTTATATGAAGTTACATTTTTTTAAATAAATAAAAATATACTTATCTTTAACCCTTGGGATTAAACAATCATTTATTTTATTATTATTCTAATATCAAAATTAACATAACATTGATGCATCATGTAATTACTACATGAATAATTTTTCTTATGGATGTTACATACTGGGAATGGAAATGATATTACTCCATGTGAGAAAACACCATAACAGAAGAAACCGAAGAGGAGAAAGCACAGACTAAAGGTATAACAAAAAGCATACCTAGGATTAGAAAACCAGCAACACCAAAGCTTTTGGGTACACAGTTTACTATCATGTTAATGAGGGTAAGCTAGAGCCAAGAGCCAAGAAGGGAGTGTTCGTAGGCTATGGAGATGGAGTTAAAGGCTTTAGGATCTGGCCTCCATCAGAGAAAAGGGTCATTTTGAGCAGAAATGTAGTCTTTGACGAAGAATCTGTGCTTAGACCCATTGTGAAGTCTACAACTGCAATAGAAACTGATAGCATTGATAAACATGTGGAGTTTCATGTCATACAAAGTGAGAGTGGCTTGAAGGAACAAGAGTTAGAAGCAGAAATAGAGCTACCAGAGTCTACACCATCAGTTTCTCAACCATCTGAAGCTACACATCGTAGCTTAGCTCAAGATCGACCAAGGAGGGTTGGAGTTAGGCCACCTAAGAGATATGAGGACATGGTGGGCTATGCACTACAGGTTGCTGAAGAGGTGGACACTCGTGAACCATCAACTTACCAAGAAGCTGTTTCAGGCACCTATTTTGAGAAATGGCTTGCTGCTATAGGAGATAAGATGGAATCCCTTTATAAGAATCACACATGGGATTTAGTCATAATACCTCTAGGGAGAAATATTATTACTTATAAGTGGGTTCTCAAGATGAAGGAAGGGATACCACCTGTAGAGAGAGTCAAGTATAAGGCTAGGGTTGTTGCTAGAGGTTTCAATCAAAGAGGGGGAGTGGATTATAATGAGATATTCTCACCAGTAGTCAGACACACCTCTATTAGAGTGTTGCTAGATATAGTTACACATCAAGATTTGGAGCTTGAGCAACTAGATGTAAAGACATCCTTTTTGCATGGAGATTTGGAGGACGAGATCTACATGATCCAACCAGATGGTTTCCAGATTCCTGGGAATGAGAATTATTTTTGCAAGTTGAAGAAGTCCTTGTATGGACTTAAGCAGTCTCCCAGGTAGTGGTACAAGAGGTTTGACAGCTACATCATGCAGCTAGGCTACACCAAGAGCCCATATGATTGTTGTGTCTATTACAATAAACTGGAAGATGAGTCTTTTATCTATCTGGTGTTGTATGTAGATGACATGTTGATAGCTGCAAGGAAGAAGCAAGACATTCAGAAGTTGAAGGGTCTTTTAAGCGCAGAGTTTGAGATGAAGGATTTGGGTGCAGCTTGGAAAATTCTGGGAATAGAGATTTACAGGGACAAAAGCAAAAGGAAACTTGTTCTATCACAGAAGGGCTATATTCAGAAGATCTTGTCAAGATTTGGCATGTCTACCGCAAAGCCCATAAATACTCCTAGTGCTGCAAGTGCACATCTGTCTATTGCTTTTGCACCTAAGTCTGCTGAAGAAAAGGAGTACATGTCTCGAGTTCCCTATGCTAGTGTAGTAGGAAGCTTGATGTATGCAATGGTCTGCACTAGACCTGATCTTGCACAGTATGTTAATGTTGTTAGCAGGTTTATGGGTGAACCTGGCAAGGAGCATTGGCAAGCTGTGAAGAGGATCTTTCGGTACCTAAAATGTACATCTAGCGTTGGTCTCATTTATGGAGGTGATACAGAGTGTTTGGTGACAGGTTTTTCAGACTCTGATTATGCTGGAGTTGTTGACAGCAGAAAATTTATGACTGGTTATGTTTTCACTATTGGCGGTTCGGTTGTCAGTTGGAAAGCTACTTTGCAACCTACAATGACTTTGTCTACTACGGAAGTAGAGTATATGATACTGACTGGAGCTGCTAAGGAGGGGATTTGGCTTAAAGGACTGGTTAGTGATCTTGGTCAACATCATGATCAGGCTATAGTGTGAGGTATCATTTTCTGAGAAGTGAGAAGAGGGTCAAGGTGAAGAAGGTATGCACTACTGTCAATCCGGCTGACATGTTTACCAAGCCTGTTCCACAAAGCAAGTTCCAACACTGTTTGGACTTGCTAAATGTCAGAGATTATTAGTTGCCCTGTGGGGGCGACTCTGAGGCAGAGGGAGAAGACTGTTCATCTGGCACTGTCATGGGTGCATCTGTTATGTTTTCAAGAGGATTCAAGTAAAGGTGGAGATTTATCGTAATGCCTTGAATAAGTATATCTTGTTTCCTATTCGTAGTAGTATTGGTTTTCGGATTCCTAGTTGGATTGGGATCATGGGTTCCTAGTTGGATTGAGATTATGGGTTCCTAGTTGGATTAGGTTAGATTGGGTATTATAAATACCCTATTATGTAAACCTAATCATTGTAATCTGATTTTTCGCCTCCTAATAATACTATTCTCCTTCTGCCCGTGGTCTTGCCAACACAACGTTGGTGAACCACGTAAATCTATGTTTTTCGATTGCTTGTTTATTTATCTTTCATTAATTCCGCACAACAAAACATATAAATCAAATCAATAAGCAATTATTATACCAAGTCAAATACAACACCCAAACATACAAGCACACATACTATATATTTAATCAACCACTTACATCTATTATCCCAATTGCAAGTCTAACGAATCAGCTAACTCGTTTAGCCTATCTTCTTATTGATCATCGAATCTTAAATAATTTGTATAATCAGGCATTACTTTATATATTCATAAAAGAAGATATACAAACTAAATACCCCTAAAAAACAATTTACATTGGTTAAAGATTAAAGAGGATGTGTAAATAATTGTCCAAATACCAAAAGAATGAAAGTTGTTATATATAACGAAAACATTAAAAATTTAACACCATAATTAAAATATATAAAAATTTTCCTTAAAATTCATTGTAATGGTTCACAATTTATTTGAAATTGAAATAATTAATCTACTTTATATTATAGTTGAAAGAGGAAAAGCAAAACAAATTGAATAGTGCATATCTTAAAGCAATGAAATTAGTTCCTGGATATTTTTTTTGTATTATCAACCAATTGAAAATCTATAATTAAATAAAATTACTCACATAAAGAAGAAAATATTGATAATGGTGAACCTTGAATTGAAAGAGCAAGTTAAAGCCATGACACCTTAATTGAGAAATTATATAAAAACTAGTACCTGGATTAGAGAGACTTGGCGGCTTCTTTGATGGTAAAAGAAAAATAGGGTTAAAATAGGGTGTTATACTCAATATATATAAAAATTTCGATGGAGTTAGGGATAAATAGTGAAATTACATTTTAGCATAATAATAATAATAATAATAATAATAATAATCATAATAATAATAATTTCAATCTTACAAGGAAAAAAGAAATGTTACAATTTCTCGATTGGTTTAAAACTTTTTGCCTACATTAGGATTCAAACTCAAAATCTAAGTTAACCGATTTGAGGCTTTTAACCACTCAAACTAGCACTAGTTAGTTAACTATAAATACATTTTTAATTTATATGAAGTTACATTTTTTTAAATAAATAAAAATATACTTATCTTTAACCCTTGGGATTAAACAATCATTTATTTTATTATTATTCTAATATCAAAATTAACATAACATTGATGCATCATGTAATTACTACATGAATAATTTTTCTTATGGATGTTACATACTGGGAATGGAAATGATATTACTCCATGTGAGAAAACACCACAACAGAAGAAACCGAAGAGGAGAAAGCACAGACTAAAGGTATAACAAAAAGCAAACCTAGGATTAGAAAACCAGCAACACCAAAGCTTTTGGGTACACAGTTTACTATCATGTTAATGAGGGTAAGCTAGAGCCAAGAGCCAAGAAGGGAGTGTTCGTAGGCTATGGAGATGGAGTTAAAGGCTTTAGGATCTGGTCTCCATTAGAGAAAAGGGTCATTTTGAGCAGAAATGTAGTCTTTGACGAAAAATCTGTGCTTAGACCCATTGTGAAGTCTACAAATGCAATAGAAACTGATAGCATTGATAAACAGGTGGAGTTTCATGTCATACAGAGTGAGAGTGGCTTGAAGGAACAAGAGTTAGAAGCAGAAATAGAGCTACCAGAGTCTACACCATCAGTTTCTCAACCATCTGAAGCTACACATCGTAGCTTAGCTCAAGATCGACCAAGGAGGGTTGGAGTTAGGCCACCTAAGAGATATGAGGACATGGTGGGCTATGCACTATAGGTTGCTGAAGAGGTGGACACTCGTGAACCATCAACTTACCAAGAAGCTGTTTCAGGCACCTATTTTGAGAAATGGCTTGCTGCTATAGGAGATAAGATGGAATCCCTTTATAAGAATCACACATGGGATTTAGTCATAATACCTCCAGGGAGAAAGATTATTACTTATAAGTGGGTTCTCAAGATGAAGGAAGGGATATCACCTGCAGAGAGAGTCAAGTATAAGGCTAGGGTTATTGCTAGAGGTTTCAATCAAAGAGAGGGAGTGGATTATAATGAGATATTCTCACCAGTAGTCAGACACACCTCTATTAGAGTGTTGCTAGATATAGTTACACATCAGGATTTGGAGCTTGAGCAACTAGATGTAAAGACAGCCTTTCTGCATGGAGATTTGGAGGACGAGCTCTACATGATCCAACTAGATGGTTTCCAGATTCCTGGGAAGGAGAATTATTTTTGCAAGTTGAAGAAGTCCTTGTATGGACTTAAGCAGTCTCCCAGGTAGTGGTACAAGAGGTTTGACAGCTACATGATGCAGCTAGGCTACACCAAGAGCCCATATGATTGTTGTGTCTATTAAAATAAACTGGAAGATGAGTCTTTTATCTATTTGGTGTTGTATGTAAATGGCATGGTGATAGCTGCAAGGAAGAAGCAAGACATTCAGAAGTTGATGGGTCTTTTAAGCGCAGAGTTTGAGATGAAGGATTTAGGTGCATGCAGCTCGGAAAATTCTGGGAATAGAGATTTACAGGGACAAAAGCAAAAGGAAACTTTGTCTATCACAGAAGGGCTATATTCAGAAGATCTTGTCAAGATTTGGCATGTCTACTGCAAAGCCCATAAATACTCCTAGTGCTGCAAGTGCACATCTGTCTATTGCTTTTGCACCTAAGTGTGCTGAAGAAAAGGAGTACATGTCTCGAGTTCCCTATGCTAGTGTAGTAGGAAGCTTGATGTATGCAATGGTCTGCACTAGACCTGATCTTGCACAGTCTGTTAATGTTGTTAGCAGGTTTATGGGTGAACCTGGCAAGGAGCATTGGCAAGCTGTGAAGAGGATCTTTCGGTACCTAAAAGGTACATTTGGCGTTGGTCTCATTTATGGAGGTGATACAGCGTGTTTGGTGACAGGTTTTTCAGACTCTGATTATGCTGGAGATGTTGATAGTTGAAAATCTATGACTGGTTATGTTTTCACTATTGGCGGTTCGGTTGTCAGTTGGAAAGCTACTTTGCAACCTACAATGACTTTGTCTACTACGGAAGTAGAGTATATGACACTGACTGAAGCTACTAAGGAGGGGATTTGGCTTAAAGGACTGGTTAGTGATCTTGGTCAACATCATGATCAGACTATAGTGTGAGGTATCCTTTTTTGAGAAGTGAGAAGAGGGTCAAGGTGAAGAAGGTAGGCACTACTGACAATCCGGCTGACATGTTTACCAAGCCTGTTCCACAAAGCAAGTTCCAACACTGTTTGGACTTGCTAAATGTCAGAGATTATTAGTTGCCATGTGGAGGCGACTCTGAGGCAGAGGGAGAAGTCTGTTCATCTGGCACTGTCATGGGTGCATCTGTTATGGTTTCAAGAGGATTCAAGTCAAGGTGGAGATTTATCGTAATGCCTTGAATAAGTATATCTTGTTTCCTATTCGGAGTAGTATTGGTTTTCGGATTCCTAGTTGGATTGGGATCATGGGTTCCTAGTTGGATTGAGATCATGGGTTCCTAGTTGGATTAGGTTAGATTGGGTATTATAAATACCCCATTATGTAAACTTAATCATTGTAATCTGATTTTTCGCCTCCTAATGATACTATTCTCCTTCTGCCCATGGACTTGCCAACACAACGTTGGTGAACCACGTAAATCTGTGTTTTTTGATTACTTGTTTATTTATCTTTCATTAATTCCGCACAACAAAACATAAAAATCAAATCAATAAGCAATTATTATACTAAGTCAAATACAACACCCAAACATACAAGCACACATACTATATATTTAATTAACCACTTACATCTATTATCCCAATTGCAAGTCTAACCAATCAGCTAACTCGTTTAGCCTATCTTCTTATTGATCATCGAATCTTAAATAATTTGTATACTCAAGCATTACTTTATATATTCATAAAAGAAGATATACAAACTAAATACCCCTAAAAAACAATTTACATTGGTTAAAGATTAAAGAGAATGTGTAAATAATTATCCAAATACCAAAAGAATGAAAGTTGTTATATATAACGAAAACATTAAAAATTTAACTACATAATTAAAATATATAAAAAATTTCCTTAAAATTCATTGTAATGGTTCACAATTTATTTGAAATTGAAATAATTAATCTACTTTATATTATAGTTTAAAGAGGAAAAGCAAAACAAATTGAATAGTGCATATCTTAAACCAATGAAATTAGTTCTTGGATTTTTTTTGTTTTATCAACCAATTGAAAATCTATAATTAAATAAAATTAATCACATAAAGAAGAAAATATTGATAATGGTGAACCTTGAATAGAAAGAGCACGTTAAAGCCATGAAACCTTAATTGAGAAATTATATAAAAACTAGTACCTGGATTAGAGAGACTTGGCGGCTTCTTTGATGGTAAAAGAAAAATAGGGTTAAAGTAGGGTGTTATACTCAATATATATATAAATTTCGGTGGAGTTAGGGATAAATGGTGAAATTACATTTTAGCATAATAATAATAATAATAATAACAATAATAATAATAATTTCAATCTTACAAGGAAAAAAGAAATGTTACAATTTCTCGATTGGTTTAAAACTTTTTGCCTACATTAGGATTCAAACTCAAAATCTAAGTTAACCGATTTGAGGCTCTTAACCACTGAAACCAACACTAGTTAGTTAACTATAAATACATTTTTAATTTATATGAAGTTACAGTTTTTTTTAAAAAATAAATAAAAATATACTTATCTTTAACACTTGGGATTAAACAATCATTTATTTTATTATTATTCTAATATCAAAATTAACATAACATTGATGCATCATGTAATTACTACATGAATAATGTTTCTTAGATGTTACATACTGGGAATGGAAATGATATTACTCCATGTGAGAAAACACCACAACAGAAAAAACCAAAGAGGAGAAAGCACAGACTAAAGGTATAACAAAAAGCAAACCTAGGATTAGAAAACCAGCAACACCAAAGTTTGGTCCTCCTTCAGAAAACCAAACTGGTAAGAGGAATTATGTAAGAAAACAGCCACTTGACGAACTCCTAACAACTTGCCCAAAAAAATCTAATGAAACTTCAAGAGGTAAGAGGAGAAATGTCAGAAAAGAAATGATCAACCTAGTGTCAACAAATGCAATATAACCAATGTCCTTGAATTTTGACATTGAAGCACACATCAATGTCCATTCTGTATGAAGCCAACTTCTCATGGAGGATCGTGGTTTAGAACATCCTCCATTAACATCTTTTGCATGCAATTATCATATAGAAGATGTTAGTGGACGAAGTTCTGAACCACAATCCTCCATGAGAAATTGTCTTGCATATACGATGAAGGTTCCGCACTAAGCCCATTTCTTTTTGCGATCGTTATGGATGAACTAACAAGTTCACTTCAAGATGGTATACCATGGTGCATGCTGTTTGCAGATGATATTGTGTTGGTTGATGAGACGAAAGAAGGAGTGGAGAGGAAGTTGGAACTATGGAGACAAACTCTAGAATCTAGAGGCTTTAAGTTGAGTCGAAGTAAGACAGAATATTTGGAGTGTAAGTTTAGCGGCCATTGGAGTAGGGAGGCAGTGACAATCACCCTAGATGGGAGAGTTGTTCAGGCCTCGGATTGCTTCCGGTATTTAGGATCTATTATCCAAACGGATGGAGAAGTAGATGGAGATGTTGCTCATAGGATTAAAGCTGGTTGGTCGAAGTGGAAGAGTGCTACGGGTTTCCTTTGTGATCCCGGCATGCCTAATAGATTGAAGGGAAAATTCTACCGGACGGCAATTAGACCAGCATTGTTATATGGTACGGAGTGTTGGGCAGTGAAACACTGCCACATCCATAAGATGTCGGTGGCGGAGATGCGTATGTTGAGATGGATGTGTGGTCATACGAGAAAGGACCGGGTGCGTAATGAAATAATTAGGACAAAAGTAGGGGTCACATCTATTGAGAATAAAATGAGAGAAAACCGACTAAGGTGGTTTGGCCATGTGAGACGTAGAGCGCTTGATGCGCCGGTTAGGAGAACCGAAGAGTGGAAAAGGGATGTAGTGGTGAGGGGCAGGGGAAGACCTAAGCAAACTTGGAGGAGGGTGATCGAGAGTGGTATGAGTTTACTGGGAATTGAGGAAAATATGGTAGTGGATAGGACAGAGTGGAGGGAGCGAATCTGTGTCGCTGACACGACTTGATTTTCACGGTTTTATATGATGGTTCATGTTAGACCACCCCGAATCATTTCGGGACTAAGGCTTTGTTGTTGTTGTTGTTGTTGTATAGGATGAACATTAGTGTGTCCTTTAATGACAAAATTGAAGGACCTCCTGCATGAATGATTGTCATGTTTAGGCGCCTGTGAACTTGAAGGCTCCCCAGTTGGTTATAGTGCATTTGTTGACACTAGGTTGATTATTTATTTTCTGACCTTTCTCCTTTTACCTCTTGAAATTTCATTAGATTTTATTGGGAAAGTTGTTAGGAGTTTGTCAAGTGGCTGTTTTCTTATATAATTCCTGTTACCAGTTTGGTTTTCTAAAGGAGGACCACGCTTTGGTGTTGCTTGTTTTCTAATCCTGGGTTTGCTTTCTGTTATTGCCTTTAGTATGTGCTTTCTCCTCTTAGATTTCTTCTGTTATGGTGTTTTCTCGCATGGGGTAATATCATTTCCCCAATTGGTTTTACTGCATTTTTTGACACTAGGTTGTACTTTCTTCTTATTATTTGTTTATTATTATTGAAATTGCAGCTTTATTAAACTTGCAAAAGAACTGGAACTTCCTCAATTAAAATCACATGAGCTTCGAGTGTGGTTTAGTGATGCAATTGAAGAGGAAACCATTCAACTTGAGGAGTTCTAAATTTTAGTAAAGGCACCAGAGGTTTTATCATCTATGACTTTATTGCAGTACATGCACTAGTAGTTTTAATATCTAGGAGTTTATTGCAGTAAATGCACTAGCGGCTATAACAAGAAGAACCCAATTCTTATTCAATGAAAAAAATAAAGTCTTAGATGTTATAACCGCTAATGCATTTATTATAATAAACTCATAAGTGTTAAAATTTCCAATGTATTTACTGTAATAAAATCATAGATGATAAAATCAGAATTTTCTGCGACCATCTCTTATAGTTAAGACCGTCCAGAGGTTCAAGTTTGGAAAGGTCAGGAAGGGATTTCGCAATTAAAGCAGACATGATTGCGAAATAGAAGCTCGCTTTCAAATTGAGAGAAACTATATAAGGGTTACAGAAAATACGATTGGAATGAACAGAAATGGAGCTGTGCCGTGGCGGTTGCCACTGCCTTGAAAGCGATTTCGGCAGACCGAGGTGCAATCTGTAATTCCGGTCGCTCCCCAAGGTTAACACAGAAGCCTTCGAACCGGTGCACTCAAGGTCGAAGATAATAGAACAGCAAAAGGTTATTTTAAGTGCCCAAAAAGTTTGATTAAAGAGGAATATCGAAAAAACTGTGTGTTGAAGAAACTGGAAACTCATGTATTTATAGCCTTCTGAAATAAGAACGTTGGAACGTTCACTTACACGTTAGAAGGTGGAGTAAGACCAGGAGAAAAATAAGGTTCCGTTTTTGACTGATTAAAACGTTGAAGAAAAATTCAAACAAGTTAAAACGGATAGAAATAAAAATAAAATTCGGGCCCAGTCCAGTCAGGACGGGCGGGCGTCGCGCGAACGAACGAGCGCGCGCGTGTGGTATATTTGCTAAAACCTTCTTAACACAATTTAAAGGCTTCTAAAGCCCAATTCTATATATACCCACTCAAAGGGTTGTTTGTTTCCCATGTGAGATTGTAAATGTGCTCTTGAGAGCAAAGAGGTTAATGACAAATATACCCACACTTTTAAAGATATTTCTTATTCAACACTAAAGCCATTTTATCTAACAATCCCCCACAAATGGCTTTATAAAAACATTTAAAATAGTACAAAGGAAATAATTTTCTGGGCAAATAAAACGAGTAGGACAAGGTTATGAAAACTTAAGTATCAATGTCTTTCGATTGAATTGATACGTAGTGAGATGAGGCAACAGAGTGACGTTTTGGAAGTGAATTGCTCTTGAACTTCTAAAACTTCATCTGAGACCCCCACAACACGTAAATAACCTTAAAAAAACTTTTGATGTTCTGCGATAAAACTTTACAACGCTTTTGAAGGCCATGCGTACACCTTGGATCTTATGAGTGCTCTAGAAAGACTGCCTAAGTCTTTCATAGAAGGCGGCCCACCTCCACACTCAAGTAGATGATCTCCAAAATGAGATCATTAAGAGTTTCTCGTAACTCAACCTTCAAAACACATCCATCAAGTCCATGAACATGAACCACCACTTAATCGGGCTATGGATTACACAATCACTATTATTTGCCATAGGAATGAGAGAGATATAGTGCATATCGAGGACAATATGGCTTCGTTTGACCACGAATGGTGTCCACCATATTTCCTTTATTCAACAGGCTTTAGTCCCATTCCCCTCGACGACTCAAGTACAACTCTTCTAGGTAATCCTTTGGTAAAGGGATCTGCTAGATTCTTTTCCGACCTCACATAGTCTAGGGCAATTACCCCATTCTTCAAGAGTTGTTTCAAAATTCCATGTCTAATGCGAATAGGTCTTCTCCTTCCATTGTAGACACTATTCTTTGCAGTACCGATAGCTGCCTGTGAATCACAATGCATTGAAATGGGTGCAGAAGAATTCCCCCACAATGGAACATCTGCTACTAGTGCCCTCAACCATTTTGCTTCTTGACTAGCTAGTTCAAGAGCTATAAATTCAGATTCCATGGTTGATCGAGCAATACAAGTTTGCTTGGATGATTTCCAAGACACTGCACCACCACCTAGAACAAAAACATAGCCACTGGTGGAACTCACCTTATCATTGTTAGATACCCAATTTGCATCAGTATATCCTTCTAAAACAGCAGGAAATTTAGTAAAGTGCAAACAATAATTCATGGTACCTCTTAAGTATTTCAATAAGCGATAAAGTGCACTCTAGTGTTCATTATTTGGACAGTGAGTATATCTACTCAATCTACTAACAGCATAAGCTATGTCCGGTCTAGTATGATTCATTAGGAACATTACACTGCCTATGATCTTAGCATATTCCTCTTGGGAGACACTATTTCCTCCCTTATTATTGCTTGTTAAATTTACACTAGGATCATAAGGAGTTCTAGCTGGAACTACATCAAAACTGTTAAACTTTTTCAACAGTTTTTCAACATAATATGATTGTCCTAATGAGTACCCATTTTCTGTCTTAGTAATTTTGATGCCAAGAATTACATCCGCTTCTCCCATGTCTTTCATGTCAAAGTGAGAAGAAAGAAATGATTTTGTTTCATTAACCACATCTAAGCTTGTCCCTAAGATAAGCATGTCATCTACATATAGGCATATAATCACATAGTTCAAATCACAAGATTTAGAATAGACACATGTATCCGATCCATTAACCACATACCCATTGGAAAGTAAAACACTGTTAAATTTTTCATACCATTGTTTGGGTGCTTGTTTCAACCCATAGAGTGATTTTTTCAATTTGCACACTTTGTCCTCGTGTCCATGTATGACGTGTCCTTTTGGTTGCTGTATATAGATCTCCTCTTCTAAATCCCCATTTAGAAATGCCGTCTTTACATCCATTTGATGTATCACCAAGTTATGAATTGCTGCAATTGCAATAAGAACTCTAATAGTAGAGATTTTAGTAACAGGAGAATATGTGTCAAAATAGTCAATTCCTTTCTTTTGACTATAGCCCACTACAACTAATCTAGCCTTAAATTTTTCAATGGATCCATCAGGCCTCAATTTTCGTTTAAATATCCATTTACACCTTATAGGTCTAGAGCCTTTTGGCAGATCAACTAATTCCCATGTATGGTTGGCCATAATGGAATCTATTTCACTCTTAATAGCTTCTTTCCAAAAATCAGCATCTATAGAGGTAACAACTTCTTTATATGTTTTTGGGTCTTCTTCTATTAGATAGGCAGACATAATCTCATCAGTAATGTTATCTGGATTTTCTAATAGAAAGGCTGAAATGAAGTCTGGTCCAAAGCTATTTTCTATTCTTCTCCTTTTGCTTCTCCTAGGTTCAAAAGCAACATCATTTTCATTCTCATCCTGAGGTAGAGATGAAGCAGACACAATTGGAGTAGGAAAAGGTAATGGAGTAGAAGCACTAGTTGCCTCACACTGTTTGTCTTTCTTTAGGGGAAAGGTGTTTTCAAAAAACACTACATCTCTAGATTCACATATGCTATAGTCGTTCAGATTCATGAACCTATAAGCGGCACTATTTGAGGCATAACCAATGAAAACACAATCAAAGGTCTTGGGTCCTATGTTAGGCTTTCTAAAGGATGGAAATGCAACTTTAGCAAGACAACCCCAAACTCTCAAAAAATTCAAATTTGGTGCAAACCCCTTCCACAGTTCATAAGGAGTTTTATCTAATTTTTTATGAGGAACCCTATTCAGAATATAGCATGCAGATAGGACAGCTTCCCCCCACATGTTATCAGATAACCCAGAACTAATTAACATGGCATTCATCATTTCTTTAAGAGTTCTATTTTTCCTTTCAGCTATACCGTTTTGTTGAGGTGTATACGGTGCACTAGTCTCATGTACAATGCCATTATTTTCACAAAATGACTTAAGGAAAAAAGTTCCATATTCTCCTCCCCTATCGGACCTAAGCCTTTTTATTTTCTTATCTAATTGATTTTCTACCTCTGATTTAAACTTAATAAACATATGCTCAGCCTCATCTTTTGATTTCAATAAATACACTTTGGTATATCTAGAGAAGTCATCAACAAAAGTAATGTAATATCTTTTGCCACCTTTGCTAACAGAATTTTTAAAATCAGCTAAATCAGAGTGAATTAAACCAAGCAGTTCTGTGCTTCTATTCTCAACAGGTAAGAAAGGTTTCTTTGCAAATTTTGCTTCCACACATATAGAGCATTTGGAGTTAATTTCAGAATTAGTAACATTTATAACATGCATATTTCCCAATTTTTTAATGGAAGCAAAATTTACGTGTCCTAATCTACCATGCCACAAATCAATGGATTCACTCAAGTAAACGGAAGCAGATGTAGTTGCATTAATTCCAACAGAATTCACATGGACAGTGTTCAAAATAAAGAGGCCATCAGCTAGGTACCCTTTTCCCACAAAAGTTCCATTCCTAGTGAGAATAACCTTATCAGCCTCAAAGATAATTTTTAAACCAGCCTTGTTTAGCAAGCTACCAGAAATAAGATTCCTACGAAGAGCAGGCACATACAACACATTATTTAAAGACAAGCTTTTTCCAGAAGTTAACTTAATTAAAACTGTTCCTTTACCGACAACACCAGCAGTAGTGGTGTTTCCCATGTAGACGCATTCCCCATCGGCAGCGTCCTCAAAGTGATTAAACAGGTCCTTGTTTGAGCATAAGTGCCTTGTAGCTCCAGTATCTAGAACCCAGTCTGTTTTGTTTTCCACCAGATTAGCTTCAACCACAACAGCAGCAATAATTTCTTCATTTTCTACTAGATTGGATTGTGGAGCAGCTCTGTTGTTTGGATTATGATTGGTGTTCTTTTGGTTCTTCCTTTGGTAGCACTGAAATGCCTTGTGGCCAGGTTTACCACACACAAAGCATTCCACTACTTTATTCTTCTGAATTCTTCCATTCTTCTTGAAAGGCTTGTTTTAGTTTGAGCCTTTTTGGAATTTGGTTGAAGGTCCTTTGTTCAGATTCAACAATATTAGCATTAATTGAAACAGACTTAGAGGAAAGTTGCTTATCTTTCATTCAATTTGCTTCTTCAGTTCTCATGTGGCTGACAAGCTCCTGAAGACTGAAGTCCTTTTTCTTATGCTTCAGATGGTTTCTGAAATCACTCCAGGAGGGTGGAAATTTTTCCAGGAGGACATTTTCTTGCAGCAAATCAGACATTGTCATGCCTTCACCCAGAACTTCAGCAACAAGATTCTCATATTCATGAATCTGATCAATGATGGGTTTTTCATCAACCATTTGATAATTGAGCCATCTTCCAACCACATACTTACGTTTTCCAGCATCATCAGACCCGTATTTTTCTTTGAGGGTATCCCAGATTTCTTTGGCAAATTTCTTATTGACAAAAATATCGAACAGTGGGTTCGACATATGATTCAGCAGATGACCCCTAACAGTTTTGTTGTCTTTTTCGTATTTTGCAGAACGGGTGTCGTACTGCTGAACAATCAGAGACATGGCAGGAGCGTTTGGGTCAGTGGGTGGTTCCTGGACAACAACATAGTCCAGTTCAAGCTGTTCAAAGAAAATCAGAATTTTCTGCGACCATCTCTTATAGTTAAGACCGTCCAGAGGTTCAAGTTTGGAAAGGTCAGGAAGGGATTTCGCAATGAAAGCAGACATGATTGCGAAATAGAAGCTCGCTTTCAAATTGAGAGAAACTATATAAGGGTTACAGAAAATACGATTGGAATGAACAGAAATGGAGCTGTGCCGTGGCGGTTGCCACTGCCTTGAAAGCGATTTTGGCAGACCGAGGTGCAATCTGTAATTCCGGTCGCTCCCCAAGGTTAACACAGAAGCCTTCGAACCTGTGCACTCAAGGTCGAAGATAATAGAACAGCAAAAGGTTATTTTAAGTGCCCAGAAAGTTTGATTAAAGAGGAATATCGAAAAAACTGTGTGTTGAAGAAACTGGAAACTCATGTATTTATAGCCTTCTGAAATAAGAACGTTGGAACATTCACTTACACGTTAGAAGGTGGAGTAAGACCAGGAGAAAAATCAGGTTCCGTTTTTGACTGATTAAAACGTTGAAGAAAAATTCAAACAAGTTAAAATGGATAGAAATAAAAATAAAATTCGGGTCCAGGCGGGCGTCGCGCGAACGAACGAGCGAGCGCGCGCGTGTGGTATATTTGCTAAAACCTTCTTAACACAATTTAAAGGCTTCTAAAGCCCAATTCTATATATACCCACTCAAAGGGTTGTTTGTTTCCCATGTGGGATTGTAAATGTGCTCTTGAGAGCAAAGAGGTTAATGACAAATATACCCACACTTTTAAAGCTATTTCTTATTCAACACTAAAGCCATTTTATCTAACAGTTATAACCGCTAATGCATTTATTATAATAAACTCATAAGTGTTAAAATTTCCAATGTATTTACTGTAATAAAATCATAGATGATAAAACCTCCAACGCCTTTACTAAAATTTAAAACTCCTAAAGTTGAACGTTTCCTCTTCAACCGCATCATTCTCCCTAGGTGGACGGAATTCGCCCTCGAATTGTCATCATTCTCCAAATCACACGTTGGGAGTACGAATATGGCTACGCAGTTGCAGAGACATTTGGATTAATCTTCTCAATGAGCTCCATAGGCCCAATCTTTTTGGCCGACAACTTGTTATACTCCCCAACAGGGAATTTATCTTTTGTAACCCACACAAAATCGACCATCTCAAACTCCACTTGCTACGTTTCTTATCAACCGATTGCTTATATTTGATGGCAGCTTTTAACAAATTATCATGAACTACTTGATGGACCTTCTACAATCCCTACACAAAAGTTTCAGCCCTCTCATGAACCCGTGTATTGTCCGATAAGGGCAATAGGTAAAGTGACCCCTAGGAACAACTGAATATACTACAACAAATAGGCTAACACCAATAACTCTATTAAATGCATGATTATGAGCAAATTATGCCTGACACAACTTCAAGTCCCATCTCTTTACATTCTCACCAACCAAACAACTCAACAGGTTCCCTAAAGAATTATTCACCACTTTTATTTGCCCATTTATCTATGGATGGCAGGCATTTCTGAAATTCAAATTCGTATTTACCATCTTCCATATACTACGCAAAAAATGGCTATGAAACCAAGCATCTCGCCAGAAACAATAGACATCGGAAAGCCATGCAACTTGTAAACCTCCCCCAAAGAACAATTGTGCAACCTTAACAACATTTATGGTCTTCTTACATGGAATAAAATGAACCATTTTAGAGAAACAGTCTACCACCATATAAATAGAATCATTACCCCACTATTCAACCTCGACCACTGTTCATGGACATAAATTTCTGAGAAATACAACTCAGAGAAAAATTCACCAAACCAAACACTAGGCATGTAAAGAATAATAGAGAGATTGAAAAATATTCTTCTATATATAATTACTTATTAGCTATAGGTATTTATACAATAAGTAAAACTTTAAACAAGGAAAGCTAATAAAAGCTAATAAATTTATATATAATAAATATTGACTGTTGACTTTAAATATTGACTGTTATATCTGTTCACATTGTATAGGGTAGACTAATTGCACGAGTTGTATAATATAATTTAATCAATTTTATAATTGATAATTTAAAATATTGCATTAGTGATGTAAATTCGTTTGTTTTTTTTTTTTTTTTTTGGTAAGAAGGGAAGAAAAAAAAACAAACAAACAAAAACCTAACCCGGGATCAGTCTAGGAAGACTGACCCCAATCCTATCCTCAAGAAGAGAAGGTAACAGAAAAGAAGGAGGAACGGAAAGGGTAGAAACACCTAACATCCCCCCATGCCCAGCAGCTGCCAAGCGATCCGCCACGCGGTTTTGCTCCCTATAAATATGGGAGAAGGTAAGAGAATCGAAGGCAGGACGAAGCCTCAAGATGGCTTTAATGAGATTCTGACTCTTAAGACAAACAGCCTGTCTATCCGAAATCCTGTTGATAGCCTCCAAATTGTCAGACTCCACCGAAAGTCTTTTAACACCCATGCGAATGGCGAGTTTAATGCCAGACAAGATCCCCCAGAGCTCTGCAGTAAAGGAGGAGCCCGTACCTAAGTTATGGGTAAATTCGTTTGTTGTTTACTTAATGATAATAATTTTTGAGTTATTATTATATTTTTTTAATTGATCATATTAATTTTTAATGTCGAATGAATAACTTTTTAAAAATATTATTATTATGGTATATATGATAACAAACTTTGTAAATTGTAGGACTTTAATATTTTTAATATTTAATATGTATATAAGGAAGTCCTAATTAGGATATGAATTTTTCCTAATCAATCAACTAATTAGGAAGAATCCTAATCAATCAACTAATTAGAAAAATCAACTAAAATTTTAATTTGGAATTAAAAATATGAAAATCAAAATTCAAAAATATAATACCAAAAGTGCATAGAGTGTTTGCAGCAGCAACAAATAATTTGATACTTTATACCATCATTTTTACCACTAAGTAATAAAAAAATTTACCCATTGTATGAATAAAAGTTTTTTTTTTTTGAGTTCTAATTAGGAACCTCTAATTAATATGAAAAATAACCCTGTTTGTTTGCTAAAAAATATTATATTAGAAAATATTTTCCTGCTTTTTCAATATTTGTTTGCTTAGAAAAATAAGTGAATGGAAATTTAGTCAATGGAAACATTTATGATGAAATTGAGGAAAATATTTTACGGTTTTCAAAAGAGTAAAATGTTTTTCAATTTTTTGGAACTCTAGTTAATTCATTATTACCCTTTTTTAAAACAATAGTCACCCGCCACATATGAAGCACCGATACAGGTACGCATATAGATACGGGTACGCGTACGGGTACGGCAAACAGTATTTCTAAAAAATATGAGATACGGGTAAGACGGTGATACGACAAATTTTATATATAATTAATAATATATATATATATCATATATAAATCATAAATCACATTCATAAAATCATTATAAAAACATAAAATGATACTCATAAATCATTAATTCATAAAAAAGCAAACATTTAATACAGAAAAAGGAAGAGTTTGAACTGCACAAAAGAAATCGGCCAAAGGAACGCAGTCGAACAGACCAACGAAGAAGAAATCGACCAAAGCAAAGCCGTTGATGTCGATCTAATGAGAAGAAGACAACTGATGATGCATTTTTTGCACATAAGAAATCGACAGTCGAAGTCGACTAATTGAGGGAAAAACTGATTTAGGAATTTCAATTTTTTAGGGTATCGTATGGTTGGAAAAAAAATAGATTTTCAATTTCAATGGTTAGGGTTCAATCGCAATTTTGTCTTGTATATACTAGTGGATGAGATTCTTTAATTTTAATGCTTATACTTTCTAAATAATTTAAAAAACACCCTATACTTTCAAAGTTTTTTTAAAAAAACCCCTAAAGTATCCCCGACGTGTTTTCAGAGTGTCCCCGACATGTCCCCTAAAAAAGGGATACTTCTTAGTTGTGTCCGTACGTATCACGCCGTGTCCCCGTAATCGAAGTATCGGATACGCGTACTTTGATCTCCGAGAAGTATCAATGCTTCATAGCCCATCACTTATTCATGTTTTTTGGTGTTATACCCAAACATCGGAAAATATTTATTTTCCAACATAATATTTTTTTTATACAATTTTCCAAAACATAATATTTTTCAACAAATAAACAAGAAAATAGTTTCATAGCTTTTAGATTAAATAAGGGTTAAGCTTTTAGTAATAATTTATTTTGTTATAGAAAGATGATGAAAATACAGATTTTCTTTATAAAAAAAATGGGATAAGGTACTAAAATAGGTCTAAGGTTTTTGGGGAAGTACCAATTTAGGCTCAACATTCAAAATAGCACTAAAAAGGCTTAACATTTATAACATAATATCAATTTAGGCTTAACGTTTATAATATAGCATTAATTTAGGCCTCACGTATAAAATAGCACCAATATAGGCTTAACGTTTACAAAATAATACGAATTTAAGCTTAACGTTTTACAAAATATATACAATTTAAGCTAAACGTCATAATTAAATTAATAATATTATATTCTTTCCCTATTAACTTTATAGGTTATCTTTTCATTTAGTTCTATATTCTTATTTATTATAATAGAATTAATTAGTATTCTTCCCCATTAAAATCTTGTATTTGTTTTTCATGAATGATTCCATGACTACTAAATTTCATTGCTCATTTAATATATGCAAACAAAAAGTAATTGAATATCCACAATATTTCGAACACTGACATGTATCAATATTATTTTAACTAGTGTTCAAAATATTGTGGATATTACATTACTTTTAGTTTGTATATATTACAAGAGCCATGGAATTTAGAAGTCATGTAATGGTTGATGAAAAACAAATATAAGGTTTTAATGGGCAAGAAAACTAATTAATTGTATTATAATAAATAAGAAAATATAATTAAATAAAAAGATAACATATAAAGTTAATAGGAAAAAAATATAATATGGTTAATTTAATTGTGACGTTTAGCTTAAATTGGTTATATTTTGTAAACGTTAAGCCTAAATTGGTGCTATTTTGTAAACGTTAAGCCTATAGTGGTGCTATTTTGTATGTGAGGCCTAAATTGATGTTATATTGTAAACGTTAAGCCTAAATTGATATTATGTTGTAAATGTTAAGCCTATATTTGTGCTATTTTGAATGTTGAACCTAAATTAGTACTTCCCCAAAAACCTTAGACCTATTTTGGTACTTTATCCCTAAAAAAATCCTACATTTACATCTCTTAAGTCAAAAAGAGTTAAAATAGGAAATGTAAATAAAATCAAATTTAATAACACTGGTAAAAAAAATGTTCAAAGCAACTTTAATTTCTTCAATTTTTTAATTTTGAAATCATTTAGATTTTGTTTGGTGAGGAGAGAGAAAATAAATGTTTAGAGAGAGCAGTGGCGGAACCAGGACCCCGGATGATCCGGGGCTCAAACATATCAATAAAAAAAATTAACTGTGCAATTGACGGTAAATTTTTAAAGTCCAGCCCGTTAGGGCTCAACAAAATTTTTTTAGCCTCCAACGCATTAAAACTGTAAAAATGTTTTCATTTTTTTTAGAAACTAGCATTGAACTAATAGAAAATTAAACATGTTTAATTTTTTTTAATGGTAATGACATAATAAAAATGAATATTAAATATGTTTAATTTTTTTTTGTAAAAACATTAAAAATGAATTCAAAAGTGTTATGAAAATAAAAATAAAATAAAAATAAAGAGTTCATTTAAATTAATAATGGTAACATGTTTTTATAATTATTGAAAAAACAAAATTAAAATAAATAAATAAAATTTTTAAAAAATGAGACTGAAGGGAATCGAACACAGGAACTCTTAAACAAAAGCAAGCATACTTAACCATCTCATCTACCTGTATACATTGAAGTAATACTACATGGAGTCAATATAATTCTCTCCAAAATATTACGAGACACCGTTACTAAATTTTTTTTTTCTCAATTCTCGGGCGGCCAGCCGGGGCTCGAGCGCCGGCCAACCCCCCTAGTTCCGCCCCTGAGAGAGAGAAAGCTCGGGAAATAATGATTTTGAAAAATAAAAAAAAAATTGGTTCCATAGTAAATGTGCTACTAACCAACTTTAATTCTTGAAATTTTTCATTTTGAAGTTATGAACAGTTATTTTTGTAGTGTCAAACTAAAATATTCTCATTTTTTTTTGCAAAGCGAAAAGTTGAGTCCCCGTTTACATACAAAAAAATTCACACGTACCTGTTCAAAAAACGTGAAAGTACATAGTTTTTTTTTCCGATTTTACCCTAAAAATTCCTAATTTACATAGGAGATATAAATCAAACCAAATTTAATTACACTTACAAAAATATTTAAGTTTGTGAAGAAGTTAAAAAAAATCTCACTTTTAAAAAATGAAAATGCTAATGTCTAACTAAATTAGCTTAAATCCATCAGAAAAAAATTTAAAAATGTTTTTTTGAAAACCAAAAAAAAAATTTCACGGTAAATGTTTTTCTAAACAACTTTAATCTTAACATTTCAATTTTGAAGTCGTTAACAATAAAAACAAACATTTCAACTTACGTCGGATTAGCAGCTCCTGTGGGCAACTCCTTCGACGGAGGAGTGTGGGTTGCATCAACATGATGTGACAACCCTTGACCACGCAACAAAGGCATAAGTTGCGTCTTCCACGGTAGGAAATTCGTTGAGGTTAGTGTGTGAGTAATCTGAGTGGAAAGATTTGATGGAGTAAAGGTTTGGGTACCATTTGGGTTTGTGCCATTAGCAGACATCGTTCACAAAAAAAAAGAGAAGAAGAGAGGTTGATCAAACAATGGAAATAAAGATCTTTTGGGGTTGTTAAACCAATTTATGCTCTGATACTATGAAAGTAATGCAACCTCAATTGAGTTTTATTGAATAGCATAACATGCTTTTAAAGGAGATTACAAAGATCAGTTGTAACTGATTGATATCTAAGGATACAGGATAATGACTAATTCAAATACAAGTAAATACCTCAACAATATTATCTACAGATATTAACAATATCTCTAATATAACAATTATGAAACCACACCCTTTATCACATAGCACAAACACCCATCTTGATAACAGGTGGGAAAATTCCGATCAACTTCCGTCCCTGTGGGGGCGTCGTTGGGTTCGACGGGGGGAAGCTCCGATGCCAAAGTCAGTAAGGAAGAACAAGAGAGCAAACTGAATTGACAAAGGTTGTGAGAATGTGTACCTTGATAGCCTAGGGATGTAGGCTATATATAGCTAGGAAGTCGTAACCTTCAGCAACTAGAAGGTCTCCGTTAATGCTCCATTAATGGCGGTTACTGATTACCTTTAAGCTGGCGGTTACTGGTTACCTTTAAGCTGGCGGTTTGCTAATTGATAGCTCATTAATGGTCTTTATGGCCGAGTCGGCGGTTAGCCGTTATTGTGATGAATCAGGTGAAAGAGGAGATTCGCCTCATAGGTTCGCCAGCGGATCTCACTGAGCTGAACCGTGGAGATCCGCCATCCGGTTCTTCTTGCGGCGTTCTCAAGGTGAATATCCCTTTTGGTCCTTGGGATAATATTTTGTCAGTAAGATGAATATCCCTTTTCGTATTCTTTGATCCGTCAAGGCGTATGTACGCTCTCCTTGAGAGCTATGGCGGGTCTCCGCTACTCGCTCTCATCGGGCGTATCTCGTTATGGTGTATCTCGCCATGGTCCACGTGGCGTGGCATAATGCTAGAGACTCCTTCCTTTTCCTCATTATTTGCATATTCTCCCCTGCATTAATTATCATTAATTCCACATTAATCATGTATAAATATCTCTTTTAGAAGGAAGAATGGTTTGCCATTATTTCTATTAATTTTCCCTTATTCCTTATTCAAGAATAATTTGGGTTGTTATCAGAAGCCCCCCCTAAAGGTATAAAAAGCTCTTTAGGGCTGTCTAAATGGTGTTTTATTTTTCTATCTTGGAGGAAAGTGGACCCGCCCTAGATGGGGGATCATATATGGAAATGATGCGCCTTTTGGGGCTTCCTTATGCGGGATCTTATGAACAAGATCCTCCCTATGTGGGATCATATATGGATATGATACGCTTTTAGGGGATTTTGATTCTTCGTGGATAGGTGGCCAACCGTATCCATTGTTAGCCTCTAGGGGCTTCTTGAGAGTTATATTTCCTTTAGAAAGGAATAACCTGCCCTTTATGGGACCATTTGTTCCTACCCCATAGGATTATGATTCGCCTTTAGGGACTTATTTTCTTCAGTTGTGCCATATTGAGGAGAATGACCCGCCCTTAGGGATCAGTAAGAATGATCAGCCATTTAGGGACTTTTGTGCATTTTGTGGAGGCGAGACTTTGTTATTTCTATGATGAAGATGAGGATTCATTATTTGGAGATGAAGACGAGGCTTCATTATTTGGAGATGAAGACGAGGCTTCATTGTTTGGAGATGAAGACGAGGCTTCCTTACTTGGAGATGAAGACGAGGCTTCATTACTTGGAGATGAAGACGAGGCTTCATTACTTGGAGATGAAGACGAGGCTTCATTAGTTGGATGAACCCTTTGCTTTCCAGAACTATTTTTACTATTGCATTATATCTTTTAGCAAGTAATTTTCTAGAATCTGGTTTAGGATTTCTCCGATTGTTTAGGGTAGGTGGCCAGCCGTACCCCAATGTGTGAACCTTTGTGAAGGTTTAGAAGCTGTTCTATTCCTTCTAGAGGAAGTAAAGCTGCCTAGGGGATCAACTTGCTACCTATCTTTGAGGTGAAGCGATCCGCCCGTAGGACTTGTGAACCCTTCTTTGGGAATGGAGTGAGAGAGTGTAAAGTCCTTGCGTCCAAGGAATGTTTTAACTCTTTCTCGAATGGTGATCATCTAAAGATGGATCCGCCCATGAGAGTGTTCTCCTATCTTTAAGGAGAAAGTTGAGGGTGTAATGATCTCATGTTTGAGACGATTTTAACCCGCTTTTGATGGTGGTCAATCCTTTTCCTGTCTTTGAGGAGAGAGTTAAGCTCATTTGAAAGCTCCTGAGAGTCTGTGCTTCTTATCTTTATGGAAAGGGGATCCGCCCATGATGGGATCAATTGTCCTATCTTTGAGGTAATTGATCCACCTGTGGAACTTATGATTCGCCAGCCACTGGGCGTATATAAGCACTAAAAGCTAGGCAAATGAATATAATAAGTATGGCGAGAAAGAATAAATTATAAAATATAGGATACTATAACAGTTTAATGCACATATAAGAATATGTAAAAATACTGATTTTTAGGTCAGTCTTTTCTGAGCAACTAGAACCACATCCTCAATGATGTTTAACTTATGAGTAATCACATCTGGGCTTACTCCTGTGGAGATTTCATTCTCCTATGTAAATACGCTTTCAGACTCAATGAGAACTTTTTTAACATCCTCTTTGATCTCAAGTTTTAATCCTTTGGCGATCCGCACCCGCTTTCCATCAGCAATAATGAGCGTTTCTGTGTCGCCCAAAGCTGTAGTGACAAGTTAATATTTCTCACCTTCGTCCTCTTTGGATTGTGGGCTGATTGATAGTGACGCCGAGTATAAGTCTCTTTAGCCACCTTTTGGTTCCCGCTAATCATTACTCCTCCTTTGTTGGTGGGAATGTACATTGTCAGACGACGGATGGAAATTAGGGCTGCAACCTCTGGCCCTTGGTCTGGATAGTGTGACCCGTCACTCCAATTATGTCAACAATGGTTGTTTCTATTTGGATCGGATCAACCTTTAGTTTGGAAAATGCACCTTTGGTGATGACATTGTGAGAACTGCCCGTGTCTTTACTTGCTTTATTTTATCTCCCATCCTTGAATCGCCATTGTTACTACCAATGCATCTGCATGTGGAGAGATTACTGGACCTGTTTCTGCAAAAGGAGCAATGGAGGGATGTTTTATCCAGAGCGGATATTTTTGCTTTTTCCACGGGTGGCTGATACACTGGTCCATCTGCTATGACATTAATGACACTTTTGAATTTATTTTTGGGATCTGTCTTCTGCTTGTCATCTTGTTATTTGTTATTCTGGACAAAGCTATCTAGTTTGCCAGCTCCCAGCAAACTTCAGTGTGGTGGCCAACCAATGTGGTGGCCAACCTGTAGTACGCTTTGGCGTTTCTTCCAACGGTTACATGCTCCCCTCATTTGGGTTCGGCATATGTAATGTCCCGCTTATATTGAATCTTTTCTTTTATATTGTGGCAAGTTGGAAGCTTTAAACATTCTTTCCGCTTCGTACCCCAGGATCCGTGCTGTGAATGGCGAATTCATGTTAACTTGATGGCGTACCTTTCTGCATTGTTCTCTTGTCTATATAGAGCGGCATGCACTCGCCTTTCAATCTCATCATTCGTGTGTTCAATGTTGAATCATGATGGTGAAGCCGGTTCTTGATCTTGATCTCGATCATGTTGAGGTTATGCTTGGAGATATGGTTTTAACGCGGATGGATGTTGTCACAACCGTGGGAGCCATTTTATCTAACTTCTGATATCTTGTCTCCGCATCCTTCAACATTTTGCTAACATAATAGATGGAGAACTGCTGACCTTCTTCTTCTTAAATAACCACGATGCACATATCTTTATCCATGATAGATTGATACAAATGCAGGTCTCCCCTTCAGATTGGTCTGCTCATCAAGGGTGGTTCTGCTAGGAATTGTTTTATACCTTGATATGCTTGTTGACAATCTTTCTAGTATGATGATCCGCCCGTTCAACCTCTGGATCTTTCTCACCCATTGTGGGGTTTTCATTTAGGCGCTCTTTTCACCTTTTTCCTCGCATGGCTTTTATTTAGGCGCTCTTTTCACCTTTTTCCTCGCAAGGTTTTTTATTTTATCTGGATTTGCTCTAACTCCTTTTTGGCCAATGACTATGTCAAGGAATTTTTCTGAAGTGACTCTGCATATACACTTCTTTGGATTGAGCTTTATTTTTCATATCAGTGTTTGCACTGGTTGTAGTATTAGCAACTCGCTTGTACCTGTGGGTTAGCACTGAAAGAACTCCAGAAGTGGGGCATGCTATGTCCATTATTAAAAGATTGTGGTAAGTCATAAAAGCTATATTCACTTACCTTGGGGATCAATGGCTTGATCCATGGAACATACTTCATAGCAAAAGAATGTTTGCATTTGCCTTGTTGGCAAATATCATGTATGATGCAATGTCTCTTTATGGAATTTTTAGTTCATATTGGAATCAACTTAATAATTCCTTCACATTGGTCCCTGACTCTAGAATGAGCTTAGTCAAAGGATAAAACCGAGTAAATATTATATGTCAAACAAATTCATAATAGAATTTTAATCGTGCTTGTTTTAATAATAATATCACGTATAACGGTCATAACCATAAAGATTGCTACTGCACATGAATATCATAATGAATTCTTAATAAATAACCATAATGAGAATGGTTTAAGAATAATGTCCGTTGTATTTCAATGCGCATTAATATCCAAGATAGCATATTTATTTTAAACGTCATAAAAGTTATGGCATTCTATATTGGGTAAGATATCTTACATAGTTGCTATTTACTTACAATTAATATTGTGCATCCATACATTAATGGCATTCAGAGATCATTAAAGCCTCATTTGAATGAGGTGTAATTAAAGAAAGGTAAGTGATGATTTAATAATATAGTTATATATAAAATTACTCTTATATCATTTCATTTGTATGAATAAAATAAAAGAGAAAGGGTAATTTTGGAAGAAAAATACATGTACCATGATTCTCCTCCAATTTGGAGTGTAAGGAAAATTACTCAAAATTCACTCTTACCTACCTTCACATACAATCCTCCAATCTTTAAGGAATTCTCATGTATATCCTAAGAATTTTGCATAAATTAATGTTTTGGTCCGAAACCGACACTTGCACTATTTTGTAGTTAGCTCAGGACATGAAAGTTTTGTTTATCCAATTTGGTAATTCATCAACCCATAATGGCCTTAATAGTTAGGGACAATTACAGGATAATTACAAATAGATTCAATATTTTCAAGTCTCTTGTGTTGGTAACAGAAATTCTAACAATGTCAAATAAACAGTTTTTATATGAATAGATACATCTTTGTAAAAAAGGGAATGAAATAACTGTTTGACAAAACAATATTCAAAAATATGAATTTTTGATATTAAAAGTACTATATAGGAGAAAAGACATATATAGATGGTGAATTGTACAAGGAAACACCAAATATGATTTTTTTGTAATTTCTTCTAATAGTTATATGCATGTTCATCCAAAAGACTGGTCAGACCTAAAACACCTGTAATTACACGAGTCTTTTATGATATCTTAATATTAAGTGATAAAATCACCTTGAATGGATGAATTTTTTATAAAATTTCAAGATTACGGATCTTATACATGCATCTTGTACTAATTCAATGATAATGGCATGTTACACTTGTCATGCATAGAAATATAAGGCATATTGAGAATGCAAGATTCAATGAAATATTTGTGTCTATGACTTTATCTTTCACAATTTATTAGATTTATCATAATAACATGTAATGATATTCATAGCACTTTATAAGGGTGAGGGATCTCAATTAAAAATGGAATAAGAAACGGGAGGAAACTTATCTGATTTATCATAAAATTCCAGATTTGATGTAGAAAACTATTTCTCACCAATATATAGAGAACCCTATCTTTGGATAGATTTATTTGTACTGATTGAGCCAAAGTTTGAGATTGTGATTTCTATTCCGTTGACTCCATTGTTTTGTTCTTTGTGAAACTCTATACAATCAAGATTTTGTGATCTTCTGTTTGTTAGAGATCCACCTTCACCGCACCAATTGATAACAGGTGGGAAAATTCCGATCAACTTCCGTCCCTGTGGGGGCGTCGTTGGGTTCGACGGGGGGAAGCTCCGATGCCAAAGTCAGTAAGGAAGAACAAGAGAGCAAACTGAATTGACAAAGGTTGTGAGAATGTGTACCTTGATAGCCTAGGGATGTAGGCTATATATAGCTAGGAAGTCGTAACCTTCAGCAACTAGAAGGTCTCCGTTAATGCTCCATTAATGGCGGTTACTGATTACCTTTAAGCTGGCGGTTACTGGTTACCTTTAAGCTGGCGGTTAGCTAATTGATAGCTCATTAATGGTCTTTATGGCCGAGTCGGCGGTTAGCCGTTACTGTGATGAATCAGGTGAAAGAGGAGATTCGCCTCATAGGTTCGCCAGCGGATCTCACTGAGCTGAACCGTGGAGATCCGCCATCCGGTTCTTCTTGCGGCGTTCTCAAGGTGAATATCCCTTTTGGTCCTTGGGATAATATTCTGTCAGTAAGATGAATATCCCTTTTCGTATTCTTTGATCCGTCAAGGCGTATGTACGCTCTCCTTGAGAGCTATGGCGGGTCTCCGCTACTCGCTCTCATCGGGCGTATCTCGTTATGGCGTATCTCGCCATGGTCCACGTGGCGTGGCATAATGCTAGAGACTCCTTCCTTTTCCTCATTATTTGCATATTCTCCCCTGCATTAATTATCATTAATTCCACATTAATCATGTATAAATATCTCTTTTAGAAGGAATAATGGTTTGCCATTATTTCTATTAATTTTCCCTTATTCCTTATTCAAGAATAATTTGGGTTGTTATCACATCTTGTTACTAATCTGGTGTTTCATTGAATGGAATAATTCAAAAGCAATTAAGGCATTGTCGGTAATCAACAGATTTGGGACACAAGGACTCTGAGCAGGAGGAATGATTGAATATGTAAGCAATGTTTAAGCCAATTTGCCTAAGTTTTTGAAATTAGCTTATAAACAATATTGCAAAGGCTAATAGGACGAATATCTTTTGGAGAATGCATGTCCTACCCATTCAACTTCGTTTGGCGCATGCTTTATCATGGCGTGTGGTATAATTTTGGTGAAGCCTTCCTTACTCTCATTATTACGTTTTCACCCCAAAGTTAATATGCGAATGTTATTAATATCATATGCATTTATTATCAACCATTGGTTTGCTGAGAAGGGTTACTTTTCCGACCAAAAACATTTTCTATCATTAAAATGAAACCTTGTTTTGCTCATATTAAAATGGTAATCCCAGTGTTTGGCATAATAGGAATAAACATTTTTAAAAAAAAAAAAATTGAACCAATACACCCTCAAATTGTATTAAAAAGGACTGAATCTTTAAAAATTGTGAAAATTTAAACACTAAATCTAAAAAAAAGATAAATTATCATAGAATCAATCCTTAAAAATCCTAAAATTTAAGGGCATAATTATGTGATATATCCTGGGAGCAAAATAGGAAACTTTTTATTTGACATTTTGGAGACAAATTAGGTTTGGTTTGTTTATGTTGAAACTCGAACTCAGAAAACAGGAACAGACCGAACAAAAATAAATGGGCAGAGTCGCGGACAATGTCGCTTTCTTTAAGACGTTCGTGGAACTGCCGGAAATCAGCAAACAGTATGAACTCCGGTCGCCTCCAGGATAAAACAGCCCTCTGAAAATACGATTTTGTATTGCACCGTACAAAAATCGTTTCTGTCTACACTCTCAATTTGCTCAGTTTCGAAATACAGAATGAAAATTAATTGTATTGAATGGCAGTCTCTCACCACCTATTTATACAGAAAAATAGAGCTGTTGAAGCTCTGATTTACAGGAGAGAAAGTGGGAGAGAAAAAAGGGGCAATTAAATTAATAAAAAATAAAAAACGAATTTAATATAAAAATATTATTATTAATTTTCCAACCAATCCCGGCCCGGTTCGGTCGGACGGCGCGCGCGTGTGTGGTGGTCAACCAATGAGGTAGCTCCTCGCCCTTTCACAAAAGTGGGTACCCCTTGTGGCAAACCCCAAGTATGTGAGGACCTCCTTTATAAATATCTCCACCAAGTGCTTTGAAAGCAATGTGAGATTCTTTTCACTTGAAAAACTTAAACACATGAGCTTATTTCATAAATTATAATTGGGCCAAGCCCAACAGTTTATATAGCAGAATATTGAAATACTTAATTTCAATCACTCTTCGAAATTACAAGGTTTGATTCGAGTTTCGGTATCAATCTGAAGGGTAAATTATACTCATGCTCACTGAACTTTACACATTTTAACATTGTGGCTACTGAACTTTGCCACTGAACTTTACACTTTTTTTTAACACTGTGGGCCACTCAATTTTAACTAACTCCTCAAAATTGTAGTTAACGACCTCAAAATGAAAATATTCAAGAACTAAAGTTGTTCAGAACAATATTTACCATGAAACCACATTTTTTATTTTCTAAAATCACATTTTTTGGAGCTTTCTCTCCCAAAAAATTCACTATCTCTCCTAACAATAACAAAACAACAATTAAATGAAATGAAAATTTTCAAGAATTAAAGTTTCTGCAAATATCATTAACTCTTTGAATTTTTTGATTTTGCGACCGTCAACGGTTGTTTTGAGGTGTTGAGTGGCCATAGTTAAAAAGGGTAAAGTTAAGTGTCATACCATTACGAATTGAAATTCGGTTACCACAATTTTAAAATGGATAAAGTTCAGTGGCCATTGGTGTAATTTACCATCAATCTCGAACAGTTTAAGGCTTATTCAACAGTAAGAGTAACTGATACACCATTCGGTTTGGAGAGTGAAGTCGAAGGGATTAGTGAAGCCGAACCAGCCGCTGCGCCTAACTCGGACGGCAGATTAGTCCGACGTTCGACTCGGGTCTGACGGGTCCCCACATGGAAAGAGGACTATGTCGAATAGGATTAGAATAGGTAGTCTCCTAATTAGTTTCTAATTAGTCTTTACCTTTAATTAATTTCTATTTCAAGTTGTATTAGGATTCCTATTCTTATTAGGATTTCTCCTCCCATATAAGGAGGCTTCTTGTATCGTTTTCTTAAAGCTTAAAATCAATAAACAACTCAGTTTGCTCTTGCTAGAAAAGAGTTAGGTGTTCCTGATTGTCTTCACCCAAAGATAATCCCTCTTGATTCGATTTCAAAGTAGTCGTATTAACTGGTGCTTTCATCGTGTTGTCTCTCATCCATCATGTCCGACAAAATTTCGAACGATTACAATGCCAAACTAAATGCCGAGTTTCGATTCCTTCAACAAAACCTCAAAGAGATGATCGAACATACCCTCAACTCCTACGTCAACGAACTCAAAACTCATTAACCAAAATTCAACCAACACGCTGAGACATCCAATAACCCCCCACCGCTATTTCGTTCGTTAAAACTAGACCCGCCATGTTTTTCCGGTAATGATCCTACTAGCTGGTGTTTTCAAATCGAAGAATACTTTGATTTCAATAATGTAGCTGCTGAAAATCGCATGCGCATCGTAGCCCTCCATCTGGAAGGCGATGCTTTGGAATGGTACCGCTGGATGTGTACAAACAACATGTTTACTACATGGAAAGATCTTGTGGAAAAAATCAAAAAGAGGTTTGGACCTTCGCAATTTGAAGACTTTCAAGGTCAATTATACAAATTAACCCAAACGGGATCACTGACTGATTACCTCGCTCAATTTGAAAAATTGATGAACAAAGTTAAAGGCCTAAGCGAACCCCAATTGTTATCCTGTTTCGTCTCCGGCTTAAAATCCTACTTGAGTCGACAGGTGCGCATAGCACGACTTACAAATTTACTGGAAACTATCGACGTTGCTAAGGAATATGAGGCTTGTGAGATCGAGACTCGTGTTGATCGCTCCAACCGTCATACTTTTAAAGCACCAAACATTGGTCAATCTGTCAACACTTCAGCAATCGAGGTGCCTAAAACCCCAACGATTGCGCAAAAACCAACCGAAGGAAAACCAGTTCCATTCCGCCAGATATCATACAAGAAGATGCGTGAACAACGAGAAAAAGGGCTCTGCTTCAATTGTGATGAAAGATACTCAGCTAATCATAAGTGCAACGACAAATTCTTGATGTTAGTAGGAGACGAGCAAGACATTCCTACCCCTGAACCAGTTTACGAGTTCGAAGAATCCTCTCAGGATGTCGTGTTGTCCGCCGACACCTCCAGCTTGACATCTCTACAGGGCCATAATAATTCTCGTTCAATTCGGATACGAGGCATATGCCGAAGCCATGATGTGGTTGTTCTTATTGATAGTGGCAGCACACATAACTTCATCAAACCAACAGTCGCAAAACTCCTGAAATTATCTACTACACCCGCTCCGCGGTTTCATGTTTACGTCGGCAATGGCGATGCTATGACTTGCTCGACCCTATGTCCCGACGTCAAATTTAATCTCCAAGGCACCGATTTTACTGCTGATATATTTATTCTACCGGTTAAGGGACCAGATATTGTTCTAGGAATCCAGTGGCTACAACTATTAGGGAAAGTCTCTCATGACTATACCAAACTCACCATGGATTTTATGTGGAATGGACGCGAAGTACGACTAACAGGAGATTCTGAAATTGATCCACCATCAGTTTCTTTTTCGCAATTGCAAGCTATCTTACAACATCAAGAGGTTGGCAGCCTGTATGAAATTCATCAAGTGTCTGATTCCAACGACCCAAACCAGCTCACCGAATTGCAGATTGAATCTTCGGTTGACCCAGCCATTCATGCTATTATTGAGGAATTTCAGTTCTTGTTTTGGCCGCCCACCACATTACCGCCCCAACGACGGGTTGACCATTGAATCCATTTGCTTCCCAATACTGCCCCAGTGAATGTCAGACCCTATCGATACCCTCACTTCCAAAAAAATGAAATTGAAAAATTGGTACGCGACATGCTTTCGCAAGGCATTATTCGTACAAGCCATAGCCCTTTCTCCTCACCAGTCTTGCTTGTAAAGAAAAAGGATGGGACCTATCGCTTTTGTGTTGATTATCGTGCTCTAAACGCGGTTACGGTAAAAGACAATTTCCCAATACCAACCATTGACTAGCTCTTTGACGAATTGGGAAAAGCAACAATTTTCACTATACTTGATCTTCAGGCCGGGTACTTCCAAATCCGAAAAGGAAAGGGATGTTTATAAAACTGCTTTCCGTACACACGAGGGACATTATGAGTTTCTGGTTATACCATTCGGGCTTTCTAATGCGCCATCAACCTTCCAAGCGACCATGAACATAATCCTAGCGCCATTTCTACGAAAATTTGTGGCAGTATCTTTTGACGACATCCTAATCTACAGTTGCACACCGGCAGATCACGTGGAGCATTTACGAAAAGTCTTCCAGTGCTTGGATGCGCCTGAGTTTTACCTCAAACTGTCAAAATGTCTAGTTGGGAAAGAAACTATTGAATATTTGGGGCACATAATCACTCAGCAAGGCATTGAAACATACCCATCAAAGATTAAAGATATGCTAGCATGGCCCTCGCCCATAAACGTGAACAATTGAGGGGATTTTTGGGTCTCACAGGTTATTATCGTCGTTTCATCCTTCATTATGCAACTATTGATGCCCCTTTAACAGACTTGCTTCGCAAAGACGCCTTCATATGGAGTTCTGTCGAAGCTGCTTTTATTGCTCTTAAGGAGGCTATTATGACAACACCAGTTCTTCGTCTGCCAGATTTCTCACAAATTTTCATAATTGAAACTGATGCATCCAATGTGGGAATTGGTGCGGTCCTTATTCAAAATGGTCATCCCTTGGCTTATTACAGCAAAAAATTAGGACCATGTATGTAAGGAAGTTCGGCCTATCTCAAAGAATTATATGCTCTTACGGAAGCAGTTAAAAAGTGGCGTCAGTATTTAATCAGTAGGTTCTTCATCATTCGAACTGATCACCGAAGTCTCAAAGAGTTGTTTTATCAAGTAATTCAAACTCCTGACCAGCAGTTTTACGTGCGAAAATTATTGGGCTACGACTTTCGTATCGAGTATAAGACAGGAGTTACAAACTTGGCGGCAGATGCCCTTTCTCGGATAGGTGAGGGTGATTTTTCAGTTACCTCGCCTCAACATTTACTCCTCATGGGTCAGCTGATTGCTGCTATACACAAGACACTTCAACATGAAAACGCTACTCTCACGGATTTTTGTACATTGCATACCAAATTTCAGCAAGGCCTTCTTCCTCCGGTATTCTCGGTCAGCAATGGCATTCTTTGCTTCAAAAGACGGTTATACATCAGCCCGGATTCTTCCCTATGAGGTGCTTGAGGAATTCCACGGCAGTAAATCTGTCGGTCATATTGGTCAGAAGAGAACTTTGGTTCGCCTATCCTCACTATTTTATTGGCTAAATATGAAAAAAGATGTACAAGTTATTGTTGAGAATTGCGCAATTTGTCAGAAAACAAAATTTTCTACTCAAGCTCCGACTGGGCTGCTGCAACCCCTTCCCATTCCAGAAATGGTGTGGCAAGATGTTACGATGGATTTTGTCGTTGGTCTTCCAAGTTCCAAAAATACACAGCTCTAATGGTGGTCGTTGATCGATTAACTAAATACGCACATTTTGGGACTTAGAGACGCATTTTACGGCCACTACTGCAGCCAACTTGTTTGTTGAAATTGTGGTTCGTCATCACGGTTTCCCCGCCACCATTATCTCGGATCGTGATCCTATAGTTCAAAGTCAGTTTTGGAAGAAGTGGTTCGAGTTGAGTGGAACCAAGCTGAAATATAGTACCGCTTACCATCCTCAGACCGATGGCCAAACAGAAATGGTTAATAGGGGGATCGAACAGTATTTGCGCGTGTTTTGCTTCAATAAACCGCATTCATGGGCCTCGTATTTGAGTTGGGCAGAATTTTCATACAATTCCAACTATAACTAGAATGCTAAGATGAGTCCTTTTCGAGCTTTGTATGGACGCGAGCCACCCACAATTCCATGTTATCAACCTCGCACTTCAAACATTCAGGCTATTGATGAGGAGTTAGTTGAACGTGATAGGTTGTTACGAGAACTTAAGGATGCGTTGTTCGCCTCACAGAATCGCATGAAACAGTTAGCGGATAAACATCGACGCGAAGTTGAATTTCAGATTGGAGATCTTGTGTTGGTTATATTGCAGCCGTATAAACAACAATCTCTGGCCATGCGGTCCAGTAACAAAATCGCCCTTTGATATTATGGGTCGTACAAGGTTTTGGAGCGCATTGGGGCTGTCGCTTACCGTTTAGAGCTGCTAGTGCACGCCAAGATACATAATGTTTTCCATGTTTCTCGACTCAAACCATTCCGAGGGGATAGTAGTGTCGTTGAATTGGTCGATGATATATCGGTAATTCGGGAATCAATCGAACCTCACCCTATGGCTATTTGCGCTTACCGCCCTATTATGGTCAATGGTGTTCCAGAGAATGAATTGTTAGTGCAGTGGGCAGGATCTGCATTGGAGGATGCTACTTGGGTTCCTATCTCTACCTTTAAGCAAAATTATCCAGCTTTTAAATTCAACCTTGAGGACAAGGTGTTTTCGAAGGGGAGGCAAATGATACACCATTCGGTTTAGAGAGTGAAGTCGAAGGAATTAGTGAAGCCGAACCAGGTCTGACGTTCGACTCGGGTCTGACGGGTGCCCGCATGGAAAGAAGACTATGTCGAATAGGATTAGAATAGGTAGTCTCCTAATTAGTTTCCAGTTAGTCTTTACCTTTAATTAATTTCTTGTTCCAAGTTGTATTAGGATTCCTATTCTTATTAGGATTTCTCCTCCTATATAAGGAGACTTCTTGTATCGTTTTCTTTAAGCTTAAAATCAATAAACAACTCAGTTTGCTCTTGCTAAAAAAGAGTTAGGTGTTCTTGATTATCTTCACCCAAAGATAATCCATCTTGATTCGATTTCAAAGTAGAGTCGTATCAGTAACATTTGATTCAAATTTTGGATATCACTCTGTCAAATAATGATATGAAATGAAATGAATATAGAAATGAAAATAATTGAATAAATATAACAAGCAACAACAAATGCTACATTAAAATGTCAATCATACTCTAAAAATTAAAATATTTATTAATTTATTAATCTTATATAATCATCATCGATTTAGAATTAGTTGCAAACAATTTGACACTTACAAAATCGAGAATATAAATAATAGTTTCTAATATCTTTTTTGGAGACAGTTTGGCAAACGCAATCCTTTGGCTTACTGATTGCTCCGTATTTTTTAGTAAAGTCATTTACACATGCCTGAGGTTCATATTCGCATTTTCCACGAAACAATTCTTGCTTCATGCACCATTTCTCATTCATTTCTACGCAAATCAACAAACACATGTTAATTGTACATATGTAATTGTTGTATGGATTCAGCGAAAAATAAATAAACAAGAAACAAAAACACAGATTTAAGTGGTTCACCAACGTTATTTTGGCTAGTCCACGGATAGAAGGAGAATAACTTTTATTAAGGAGGCGGTAATCAGGTTACAGATTAGGGTTTGTGAACCATGTAAACCCTAATCTGTATATATTGAATTTCTAAAAACAAAATAAATTAAAAAATACCTTGAGCAAGGGAAGATGAACATAATATAACTATGCATAAAATGAAAATGAGGGATTTCACTGCCATTTTAATCTGTTAATAATATTCAAGTTGTATAATTTCTTGTACATAGACAATGCAATTGGCACAAATTTATAGCAGGCTAAATGACTAATTTTGGAATAATTTCTTTTGGATTCTCCATATCCACAAACAAGATTTTATTTCTTATTATTATATATGTTAGTGTAAATAACTTGAGAATACACGAGATTTTTTTATCCTTTTTTTGGAACTATGAGTGTCAGAAAGTTAAGTAAAAAACAAAAGCAAATTTTATGAAAAAGTAAAATTAAAGCATAATGAACCAGTAATATAATAATTGGGGTTGATTAGGTTTTAAAAATTAATTTAAATTCAGTTTAATTTTGAAAGCAAAAAGTAGTAGTTAATAGAACAAAATCTTTTTGAATGAAGGTGAGGTGGGGGGAGCCTAAGGACATCCCAACTAGGTTGACACCTTCCTCATTGGCTACCACCCTACCGAGTATTATTAAAAAAGAGAATAAAAAAGTAACAGATAACAACCAAGAAGAAATCAGCTAAAGCTATACAGGGTTCTACCACAAATGTTGTCCTGAACCAGGCTATTACAGAAATGAGGGGCTAAATCCCACCAGGAATCTACAAATGACGGTTTACCGAATCTAGCGAGTGCGTCAGCGACCTGGTTTCCTTCGCGAAAAATGTGGGAAAAAACAAGTTCTATATTTTGAAGAGTCTCCAAGTAGTCCTCCAATCCAACCTGAGCTGCCACGGGACCCAGCTAGGATTTAAACGAAACACTGAAAAGACATAAGTAGAGTCGCATTCAAGCCAAATTTTGCGCCATCCACGAGAATGAGCATGACGGACTGCTTGGATTGCTACTTGAAGCTCAGCTATATGTGCAAATGGAAGGTTGCTCATAGACGCAAAACACCCTATGACGTTACCGAGAGCATCCCGGAAGACACCGCCACAACCCGCGCTTCCTGAAGAAACCGATGCGTCCGTGTTTGCCTTAATCCACTCCTCAGGCGGGGGCTGCCAGTGAACATTAATAATTCTCGGTGCTTTTGCAGGTCGTGGATCAATACCAAGGTTTTGAAGAATATTCCGCTCTACCGTCGAGTTCCAGATGGTGCCTTTGCAAGCGATGTCTGTCTGTATGATCTGTAGCCATAATAGACGCAGTGATTTATGAATGTTCGGAGTTTCATTTTCAATGAAATTCTCGTTTCTGGCCCTCCAAATAACCCAAACCCCGTGGACGATTGCACTGAGCCAAAGAGACTGAACCTACGAACTGAAGCGCATTTCGAAGCCTTTCACGACCAGGTCTCTAAGAAGACATGTCTGATCCAAGTTCCTCCCAAATAAATAAGGGATACTTTTCCAGATTTGCACTGCAAAGGCACAGGTGACCATTATATGATCAATTGTTTCTCATTGAGTTTGACAGAAGCAACATCTAGACACCAATGGCATTCCTCTTGCTTGTAAGAGATCTTGAGTGGGTAAGCGACCCTTCACCGCCCGTCAGCAAATGAATGAGTGTGAAGGAGGGATAAAATTCTACCAGATTAACCGATACCGATTACCAATTGAAGGGGGAAGAAGCCAGCGGTAAAAAAGAGCCACCGTAAAGCGACCGTCCGTTGCCGGCCGCCAGACACAGATATCCGACTCGGCTTTACTTCTTCTTACTGTTTTAATGACCTCCTGAACCGCATTCGGGAGACTTGGAAGGGCAGTCCATAAATTCCCCACAAGATGATCACTGACCTGACCCCGTAGCCTAGTGATTTCAGACGGAGAGAAGTTCATCTGATCCGCAATGCTAGGAACAATCCATTCAGAAGTCCAAAAATGCAAACATGACTGTTTGCCAATGAGCCAAGTGTAGTGCTTTCAAAGAGTTCCGTGTGCTTCCTTCAAAGAAATCCAGATCGATGAAGGGTATATAGCAGGGCTAGCCATGCCCGACGGACCCATGAACCGTGACCTTAACAAGTCAAAACAGAGAGAGTTTTCTACAATTAACCCCCAAGCGAGCTTCCCTGTGAGAGCCAGATTCCAGGTTTCCAGTTTTTTGATCCCAAGACCCCCCTCATAGACAGAGGTAGTGCAATCATTCTATGGTACCGTGACTGATTTCCCGTAAAGAATAGAACCAGACCACACAAAGTTCCCGATGTATCTTGTCAACCGTTTTAATAAGCTCGCATGCCATTTATACACAATAAAAGAATGAGTAAATGAACTCATTATGACAGCCTTGACCAGGGTAAGGCGACCAGCCATTGACAGAACTTTACCCTTCCAACTCGCAAAACGAGCCGCAATTGTATCCGCTAGCCCTCTTAGGTGATTCGCCTTTGGAGCTCCAACAAAGAGAGGAATACCCAGGTATTTAAAAGGAAGCTGTCCGAGTTTGAAACCTATGATTTCTACTAAGATTGTTCTTCGACGAGGTGTTACATGCCTACCAAAGAATAGCTCAGATTTTTTCCAACTAACAGTTTGACCCGATAAAGTGCCATAATAACTAAACCTGGAAGCCAGGACTTTAACGTTAGAAACTGAAGCCTTGAGGAACATCAAGATGTCATCTGCATAAAGGAGGTGGGTGGGCATCAGACACGACCTCGAGTAGGTTGCCAGTTGGAGCCTGCATTGCTCAACTAATTGGGTCAATTTCCTGCTCAGAAAATCTTCAACCAAACTGAACAACAATGGAGATAAGGGGTCTCCCTGTCTCACACCTCTGGAACACGAGAAGTATCCTTTGGTGCCCTTACCTATCATGATAGATTGCAGAAGAGAGAATACTATGAATCCAGGATTTGAATTTAGAGGAAAACCCAAAGGCTTCCAAAACTGAAAGGAGGAAATCCCAATTCATTGTATCGAAGGCTTTAGTGATGTCAATTTTGACACTCATGTTTCCTTTGAAGCATTTTTTGTCAAGTGTGTTCACACCTTCGCATGCTAACGCGATGCATTGGTGTATGCTCCTCCCCGATGTAAAGCCAAACTGATTGACTGAAACAATCTCCCCAGCAATCCGAGCTAATCTTTCAGCCAAAATCTTTGAAATAATTTTGAAGGTCAAATTACTCATAATAATTGGACGATACTGTTCAATCCTCAAAGCATCCTCCACCTTTGGAATTAAAGCCATCAGGCTTGAGTTTAAACCAGGGCTGATCTGACCCTTGTTAAAGAACCAAGAAACCATGTAGAAAACATCGCTTCCCACTATGTCCCAGTACTGCTGAAAAAACTTACCCGTGAATCCATCTAGACCCGGAGCACTGTCTGAACTCATCCCCATAACCGTTTTCTGAACTTCTTTCCACGAAGGACAAGTGACAAGGTAATCGTTATCCTCAGGTTTTACAAGACTTGGAATCACCTCCTTAATATCCTCTAAATCAGGTGTGAGTTCCGTATTGCCTCCAAACAGCGTTGCATAATGTGAAACAATGTGTCAGATATCAGATCACTGTCCGTAGTTGTAATATCACCAATTTGTATCGCAGATATACCATTAGTAGCTTTTCTCTGTGCTACAACTCTATGAAAAATCTGCTATTTCGATCCCCTAACTTCAGCCAGCTTACCCGACTTTTCCCTTTTAAATAGGTTTCTTTCTGGAGCAGATGAAGATCCAGATCAGGGTGTGCCTCGAGCTCCTTTATGTGAAGATCATCAGTTAGCCCTTGAGACGATATCACGACCTGAATTTCGTGGAGATGATGTAAGCTATTTGTGATATTAGTGTCCAGATGACCAAAAACCTCCTTATTCCACCTTCACAATAAAGAAAGTAAACCACGAAGTTTATGACACAATAAGTGCATCGGCTCAAGTTGAGGGTGCACACCATTCCAGTGACTAGCAATTACATTCCTCAGATCCGGATGGGTGATCCATATGTTTTGAAATCTGAACCGAGAGACATGCCCTGAGTCTTTGAAGAATTTGAAAAATAGTGGATGATGATCAGAGTGGTGACGGGTTAGGGTCACACAACTGTAATGCCAATAATCTGCAAATTCCACAGAAACTAGAACTCTGTCAAGACGGCTGTTCACCCTTGCATGTGAGAGCCTCCCGTTAGTCCAGGTGTAAAACGAACCAGTTGATTGCACATCACGCCATTCACCTGTGTTAATGAAATTACGGAAGTCTTGGCAAGGTCTCCGGGCAGGCGGACGACCAGTTTTTTCATGAGCTCCGAGGATTGCGTTGAAATCCCCCACAATCATCCAATTCCCATGGTTAATTGCATACGACTCAAGAATGCCATCAAATAGTAATTGGCGTCTATTGGCCCAGATACTACCATACATAAAGCACAGATGATTTACAGTACCATGAATCTGACAACTAATTAAAATGAACTGCTCTTGGCATTCCAGAACAGTAATAACAGGTGTGAACCGAACCGAACGAAAAAGCCACAAAGTCTTCCTATCACGCTGATTAGTATCCACCAAAACCATACCCAACATATCCCAAAAACTTTGTCCAATGGAGTCAATGGCAACCATAGGTTCCGTCAGGCAAAGAAAATCCGGTTTATAAGAACTACACATATTATAAACGTACCTTTGGGTCTCCTTGTTAAGGATTCCCCTATAATTCCAATAGAGAGCCGTCATTTAAAATGTGCCGGGAGCTTGCTGACTCTCGTAACTCGAGTTGTTGAATGTTCCGTAGCCTTTGGACGCGGAGCAGTGCGCTTGTGAGATGTAATTGTTTCCCAGTTTCCCTCTTCTTGCTCCATCTGATCTGTCCAGCTGACAGTAGGAGATTGAGTGCGTTCAGGTAAGCCTTTTGTTATGACAGTGTTTAAGGTGCCAGGAGAGGGTGCCCCGCTGACAGTAGGAGATTGAGCGGGTTCAGGTAAGCCTTTTGTTATGACAATGTTTGAGGTGCCAGGAGAGGGTGCCCTGACAATTTCCTCAAAGGGGAATTCATTAATATGCTCATCCGTAATGGTTTGTGCAGGCTGCGTATCATCCGGAGATGACTCATGTACCACCGTGGGCCCATTGTTGTCTGTCGGTCCAAGATCGGACAAAATTCTTTTGGCAATGGATGCCACTGGAATTGGATTCGTCTGCATTCCCATACCAGGGGCGGGTTTTGCTACTAACTGCTTCTCAGTGTTCTGTTTTTTCATCCCTAGTTGTTCAGGTTTTTTATTTTTCCGACATTCATATGCCATATGTCCAACATTTGAGCAGACTCTGCATAAGCTCGGCAGTTTCTCATAGACCACATCAATCCACAATTTCTTCCCCACTCTCTCAATTCCAAGTTGGGTGGGCAGTTCATCTGCTAAATCAACATCAATCAATAGGCGTGCAAAGTGTCCGAAGTCCCCTTCCAACGTTGCTTTGTCAAACTTGATCAGTCCCCTAATCCTGTAGCGATATCTGATAAAATCTGGGTGTCCTAATATTCCCATGGAAGAGCATATAATCGGACCCAGACCTGGGCGAAGGTCGATTTTTCAGCAAACGGGTCAAAATCGGCCTTCCATGGTTGTAGACGAAACGTGCCAGGTTTCAAGTTCAGAATTCCCCGACTCAATGCTAGCGCATTTGCCTCCTTTGAATGAAGTATGACCTGATAGAAACCGCGCCCAATTGATATTAGACGCAACTCTTCTTGAATCCCCCAAGGCGATGTCACGGCTGATTTCAGATCAGTAAACTTCCAAAGGTTATCCCCTTTCGATAAGATCAATCGTCTGATAAGTGAATGTTCACAAAGAGCCAAACGTCTTTTATAAGCCAATTGAGAAATACGGACAGAACGTATTCCCCCAATCGTGGATACAGTAGCGGTTGATGCAGGTGTTACAGGGATGTTGCGTCTAAGAACCGAGGAGAAGGACGGTGTCTTACCCGTGGGGATTTCAATAGCCGCTCCGTCAACAAAGCGGAGATTTGGATTGAAGAGAACTCTAATTCCGACATGATCATTGTTGGAATCCATAACAAGCAAAGAGGAATAGTCGTGATGACGGCGGCGGAACATAGGCGGCTCTAATAGAACAAAATCTTCATATAATAGAAACAAAATCTTCATATAATATCATTATAGTTTTATTAGAATGAAAAATTACAAAATTGGGTCAAATGGGATACCTATTATAACACTTAGAAATTTTTTAGCTTTTCTTCTTTCTTCATTTCGTCTGACTTCGCAGATTTCGCATATTGCGAAATCTGCGAAGATAATGTTTTGGTTCAGTAGATGAATTTAATTTGTTGATTTCCCAATATGCGAAGTCTGCGAAAATAAAAGACGTGTTTTTAAGTAGTATTATCTTCGCAGACTTCGCATATTGTGAAATCTGCGAAGTGGTATATAACAAAAAAGGCATAACAACAAGGGTGTAACAATAATTCTAAAATTAAAATCATAACATTATCAAAATTTACAACAAGATTGCAACAATAACAACATTAAAATTATTTCAAACTCAATGTGACTAATCTTGATGGAAATTTCTTCCTGTATCAGAAAATAATCCAAGAAAAATTTCTCATGTGCATCGAATACACCACCTTCTTGAAAGAGATGTTATGTATTCAACCACCTTCATAAAAATTTAACCGTGCTAGGAAGAAAAATGATGATTTGGCTTCGTGAAAAGAGGATTTCGCGAAGTCTGCAAAGAGAAATGTGCAAGAAAGATGACGTTTTTACTTCACGAAAACCGATTACGTGAAGATTGCGAGGAGAAATGTGACAATTTTAGTTCGGGAATACAGATTAAGCGAAGTCTTCAAAGGTAAAAATCATGAATATTTCTCTTAGCAGACTTGGTGTAATATGTTTCGTGAAGTAAAATTGTCCATTTCAGACTCTTTTTCCTCGCAGACCTTTGCAAAAACCCATTTCCCAAAGTGATTTTCTGGAGAAAAAAAACCAAGAAAAAATAGTAGATACTTATATTTTTTCGCCTTTTACCATTAAAATCATCAATAACCATATGATAAACACATAAAAACAATGAAAATAACATCGAATAACGACTTCTTCGATCCGAACAAAAGGAAAAAAACCAAGAAACGAGAAGAAATATGAAGATGAAAAACAATGGCTTAATTTTCTAGCAATAGGAAGATGAAGAATCAAGAGATGAAGAGATGAAGAAGAGAAAGACATGGTGAAGAAAGGGAAGAAAGGAAAATGGAGTAGATTTTATAACATAAAGGAAGAGAGGAAGATCAAATGTCTCGGAATGGGAATGGGAAGAGAAACTACAAGGAAGAGGAAGGGGAAGGGGAAGATGAAAGGTTGGGGTATTTTGGGAGAGTCACACAAAAATAGTCTGGATATGTAGTAGGTTAGGTAAATGGGTTAAATATGTAAATGTGTCTACCATTTGATCCAATTTTATAATTTTTCCTTATTAGAATTCAATTTCTTATTAATTAAATATGTTTTCCCTCAATAATTATAGGTTTTTCAAGTAAAAGCTTAATGAAGAGGAAAAGAAGAAAGCATCCGGACATCCATACTAGGTTAACCTGAATGTTATGAAAGAAAAAAAATAAAAGAGTCATACAAGACAAAAGAAAATTCAAAACTTTTTATGTTTGACTTTGAAGTATTGAGATCATCAAGAAAATAATATTAAAGTTGCAGGCTGGTGCAGATAGAGGGTGCCAAAATTATTATGTTTGTGTCGTGGCATTTTGGGTACATGCTCTATCTAAAATAGCAACCAGTTCCAAAGTTTAATTAAAATAATAAAAAATTTAAACAAAACATTAAAATAGCACAAAATAATTGATATACTTTTTTAGAAAGTAATAATTGCAAGATTTGTTCTGAGTTTAAAGTGTTTAAACTAGATTTTTAGTTAGTGCGTTGGAAAACTTTAAAATGAAAGGATGGTCACATAAAAATATGACTAATTAATAAAGTGTTTTATAGTTCAGATTGTTCCGTAGGAAGGCCGATTTGACATTTACGTATTATCATTTGAGTGATCTATAACTAATTTTTTTATGTTTAAAATGATGCTTTTGAAAAATTAAAAATATGGTTCCACGGTAAATATGATATTCAACAACGTTAATTTTGAGGTCATTTTTTTTTGGGTAAATTTTAAATAAAACCCCCGTGGTTTCACTAATTTTCAGATAAAGGACTGTGGTTTACTTTTTGTCAAAACAAGGATTGAGGTTTCAAACTTGGATTAATGCTATTAAAACTATCTTTAACGACCTGAAAATGAAAATTTTCAAGAATTAAAGTTGTTCAATGTCATATTTTCTATGGAAGTACATTTTCGATTTTCGAAAATCATTTTTTTTGGAACTTTCTCTCTCTAAACATTAACTTTCTCTCTCTTTACCAAACATCATCTAAGCAATCTCAAAATAAAAAAGTTGAAGAATTAAAGTTGCTTAAAATATTAGTAGTTCTTAAAGTATGTCATTTTTGAAGTCGTGAAGGGTGATTTTAATAGTATCAATCGAAAAATTCCTTATTTTGTTAAAGTTGAAAACCTCAATTCTCGTTTTGATAAAAAGTAAACCACAGTCCTTTATCTGAAAATTAGTGAAACCACAAGGGTTTTATTTGAACTTTACCCTTTTTTTTTAATAAAGATAGGGACGAGATCAAAGCAGAACCGGACATCCCAACTATGTTGGCACCCCTGGCGACTGCAAGATCAACCCGAATATATTAAAAAAAGCAAAAAGTACAATGAAGAGTTAGAGAGAGCGAAGGTGCAGAATGCACAAATCATCGAAAATAAACGGTAAACAAAGAGCTAGACCCGACGGCCACCACATTAAAGCTTGGGCAGAAACCCCGAAATGGGCTAGCGAATATGCGGCCCTGTTGCCCTCTCGGTATATATGAGTAATGATGATTTCCATGGATGAGCACCGGGAGAGACACTGTAACCATTCCTGTCGAATTTCCCAAGGGACATTGACCGATCGGCTCCCGAGCAGCTGCACGGCGGTAGACGAATCTGATTCTATCCAAAGGCCGATCCTGTTTTTTTCCCAAGCCAATTCCACAGCAAAAATAATAGCACAAAACTCAGCAATGTGTGTGAAAGTGGACGGGATGGGGAAAGCAAAGCAACCCCGAGCAAAGCCTCGTCGTGTTCTAAAGATGCCACCCGCACCAGCAGCGCCTGTCGAACCTCCTGCCGAACAATCGGTATTTACTTTAATCCAACCTGTTGGTGGCGGGATCCACCGGAGTTGCAAGAAGTCTGGAGCTGGATGAGGGCGAACCCGGGGGCAACCCATCAAAGTAGCGGCTTCCCGAATGTAACCTTTGAGCCGAAGGATTGTTTTTTGGATTGAAGGGAGTTCATCATCAAATATAGCTTTGTTATGGACATGCCAAATTTCATTTGCCGCTTTTTTGTTTTCAGTATACAATGGCATTCATTTATTAGAGGTGTCATATGTTGAGCGCATCAAATTTAACAAAAACGCTCGTTTTTTTTGGATGACAGGATTTTGTAATCGTAACTTCATTTGAGAATTGAGCGGATTTTTTATTTCGCCTTCAGATGACATAGAGTTAAAATACTGTCACGAAAAATATGCAGATGACACGAAAACAAATGTCTGTCATGTACATTGTGTCATGTGAAAGGGAAAATGACATAGTGTAAAGTTACAATTTCAAAACACTTAATTCAATCCTTAGACAATATAGAATTCGAGTACGAATAGGGAATTAGATACTAGTCTCTGTGAGATCGATATTGTTTTTCAGAACATTTACTACTTGATACGATAAAGTTCACTTGCTCTTTAGAGTTAGAGATACGTTGTAACATCCGTAATTTAATATTACGTATTTTACAAAATAAAAGTATAGTGTATGTATAAATATAATATTAAAAAAATAAAAATTTATAAATTATTATGAATTGGGTTTCACTCAATTACTTTTTTTATTATTATTATTATTATTATTATTATTATTATTATTAGCAGCTGATCTAGGTTTGCCGCATAGAGGGAAGAAAGAAAAACGATTTATTTACAAACAGTACCTGCGCTTTCTCTTTTCTTTTTCTTATTTTCTCTGATCCTATTTTCTTTGATAACTTCATATTTCAGCCACCTTCTAAAACGAAAATTATACCATTAAATTCCTTATTTCACAAGGATCAATTCAAGACCAATATTGATATTTTTCTGAGCAAAAAGTATGGTGATCTGAGTGGGTATTTTCACTGGAAAAGTGTTAGATCTCAACCTTTTAGACGATTTTAGTTGAGAAAGTGGATATTTTGGACTCCCTTAAATATTGAGTATCTCGTATATTCTAGGTTCGTATTTTTGAAAACTTCGACGAACTTCCGGTAGTCGACCACCACATTCCGGCGAGACTCCGGAGAGCAAGCGAAGGTTCAGTCAGAACCCGAACAAATTAATTAGCGTTTTGGGACTAGAGGTAAACTTAATTGCTTATATTTATATATATGTCTATATATATATTTATATATTTATGTGAGTGTCTATTGATATTTTGTCATAAAATAATTAAGTGTATCTTGAATGAATGTTGAGTATTTGGTTATCATTTAATTGATACTTGATTTATATATATGGTGATTTAAGATGTGGATTCAAATATTCTCGGTATGATTGAATTTATTGATATAAGGCTTTGTTTTTCCTGAAATCATTTTTGTTCATGTATTTACTTATTGAGGTGTTAGGTCTGAAATTATACCATGATATAATGGGAATGCCATATGAGTTCAAAAGATCATAAATATGAAATTGTATTGGATTATGTTTGAGTTAGAACAAAACATAAATAGCTAGCTTGGGTGAGTATATTCAATGGTCTGGAGGTTTGTTGATACTGTGATCACATGCACCTGGGTAGGGTGTTATTTTACTCTAATTGAGTTTGTACTGTGTCCTGAAACTGGGGGCGATAGCAGTACCGTATTATTGAAAAAAAAGAAATCATTATGAAAAGGATACATACGTTGGAATATTGTTAACCATGAGATCATTGGGTATATTTCACTTAGGACTAGCCGGGCCCTTAAAAATAAAAATTATAAATTATAATTTTGTTGTTTCAGATAAATCGAGTCACATACGAGATGATACGTTTATATCTTATTCTTGATTGATGGATAGTTGATTGTTTGATTTACTAAATGTTAAGTTAAGATGCATGAAATTAATTAATTAATTAATTAATTATATATATATATATTTATATAAATATAGATAATTATATTTATTGAGTAGGCAGCTCACTCATTGCCATGTTGAAATTTTCAGGCTAGGTTCAGAGGTTCTTCTATTTGCTAAATTTTCAAGTTTACCCTGTATTCAGACTGGCCAGCACAAGCGTCTCATTCTCATTAGAAATTTTATGGACATTTATTAGGATATAATGGATTGTTGAAGGTGAATTACTTTGTTTAGATTAAGTGAATTTTTATTAATCGATTACATTGTTTTATTGGTTATTGAACCTTTGAATATTGATTATTGATAGACAATAATAAATAAGGAGACTTTATTTGATTATGTTGTTATTTGCCGGCCATTATGATAATTCCTTGGATTTCTGTGTGTTTTCAATGTGACCTGGGATGGGGGTTACATTAAATGGTATCAGAGCGTCAGTTTTACGATTGATAGGGAGTATTAGATATGTTGTGATATTGCTAGGATCCAGAACATGACATAAATATTCATGCATGAATGTCATATTCAGTATCTACCTCGAGGAATCATATCATCCAATGTAAACGATGGCGTTGGCCAAACATTTAGTATAGAGCCGATAAGACATTAGCTAAAACATGATAGGTCATAGTTTTATTTACAGTCGAGATGATGTCTAGTGCGTGAATTTCGAAGATAATTCTATTTCTGGTAAAGAATTGTAACGTCTATAATTCTTTTGGTGTTGTTTTTCTTTTAGAGTTTGGTCTTGGTGATATGACCAATTAGATCGGTGAAAAAGAATTTATATAATATAAAAATATTAAATATGGAAGGATAAGTATGTATGTTTTTGTTGTTGTAATTTCATTACAACTGTGCTTCGCCTGTCCATACGTATATATGCAAACATTAAAAAAAAAAAAGACTGTGTTCTCGAGAAAAACCTGCCAATATATTAATATATTAATTTTTTTTTATATATATACAGATATGATTTAATTTTCATTTTTTTAAAAGAAATTCTTTATGTGTCAGTAATATAATATTTCTTATATTGAGCATTTTGTTTTTCTTTATGGTTAAAGATAATGATTTGATGGTGTTGTAATTTTGTGTTTCCAAAACTTTATTTTGCTTAGAAATCTCAAATGCATTAAGTTAAAGGTTTTTCTTTTTATAATTAACAATCTTAAATTGTTTTTTTTATTTAATATCTTATCATATTTATGCATGTGACTTTAAAACTTACTTCAAAATCATGTTTATTTTTTTTTTATTTTTAGAAAAAAAAATCAATTTACCCTATATAAATATTTTCTTAATTCTTATTTTCATTAACATGATTAAACTACATTTCTATTCTAATTTATTTTCGCATAATGAGTTAAGAATTTTTACATAATGTTAGATGCTTCTTTAATTAAAAATTTAAGACCACGTTTTAAGAAAAGTATAATGCTCTTCACTTATAAGTACTTAGGAGGCACTACAAGAAATCCTTGTTTACGTGACAACAATTTAATTGTCACATAAATTGTTGTAACAAAAACCCTATTATTTGTTACATTATATTTTTAATTATCACAATAATTAATTGTGTGACAATTTTTGTAAAATTATCACAAATGAATAAATGGATTTTTAACAATAATTATTTACTTGTAACTAAAATTTATATCTCATAATTATAATTGTAACAATAAATATGAAAGTGTTACAACATATTTATACTTATCACAAACGTTTATTTCGTGACAAGTTAAATTTTTTTATCACAATTTTTTTATTAATTTTGTGTCAATAAATAGAAATTGTAACTAACATATTTTTGTGACAATTATAATAGTAACACAAATATTATAAATTTGTGATAATATATTTATTATTGTTAGAAAATCTAATTGTGTGATTATCTAATATTGTTGTCACAAATTATTTTTTAATTTTATGATAAAAAGATTGATTGGGTAACTAAAATTAATTAATTTCAATCAATAGTTGTAAGATAATATTTAAAAATTATGACAATGTAGTCATTGTTGTCATAAAATTTAAATGTGTAACAATAATTTTTTCATTACAAATTAATATTTAATTTGAGATAATAAAATTATTATAAATTCAATTTTATTAAAATTCTATCCATTTTTACTTTTTAGTTTTATTTCCCTCCATTTTATTCCCTCCTCTTTTCCATATGCCACGTTTCCTTGAAGAAGTCTAGTGTTGATAAAACTCTTACCTGTAAATCTTCCATCTTGTTAAGATCGTAATCTTCCATCTCCACTATCGTGTTGTTGAGAACTTTTGTGATAAACTGTTACTTGTAATCTTCCATCTTGCTGTTGAGATCCTAATCTTCCCTATTTCCTTGCTATTTGTTACTGTTGAGATCATAATCTTCCATCGTGATGTTAAGATCGTAACCTTCCATCTCCACCAACTGGTCAGTTTGTTGTTTCAATTTCAATATAAATTCTACCATTTTAGGTCTTGTTTATTCAAATTCTAATTGATTTAGATTGTGTTCATCAGTGAGTTATTGCAATCCCAGGTTTTTATTTCCAAATTTCAAACAATTGAAGAAGCTGGTAGAGTTGGGTAGTGTAGTTCTGATTGGACACAAAAATTCACGTTGTCTCAATTCCATTCATATCTCTCCTTTCTACTAAATTTGTATCTTGTTGGGTTTGGGTAATTCCACTTATATCTTTACTTTCTGCTAATTTGTATAATTGATTTTCTCTATTTCAGAGGTCAGGGCTTTCTTCTCCATTGTTGTTTCTTCAAGTTCTCAAACCGAGTTAGTGGTATTATCTTATTTTTTTTTTCAATTATTTGCTTTGGCTCCTTAATCTACTGTGTGATGTTCCTTGTATAATTTTCATTGTTTTGATTAGAGATAGTGGGAAGTACAGAGGGAATCTTGATTCTCCAAATTATCCATAAAAAATTAGAAATTTGCTTTAGCTTTGATATGAAAAATAAAATTGACTTGTGTTTCTCTTTCCATATTCAATAATTATTATAATTATGAGAAAATTTGAAGACTAATTAGCTTCTGGGTTTTTTGTTTTTGCCATAAAATTTGATACTAACTAATTGTACATGTACCGTTTCATTAAGTCTGAAAATTTTGTGAGACTAAAGTTAAGAAAGAGAAGATAGTTCATCATACTTTTAGTCATTGAAATCTAAGAATATTCTTATGATGATGTAAGCTCTGATGGTAGAGATTTATTTGTTGTTTTGATTACTAAATTTGATACAATCATTGTTGAGACATGGATACATAACTTGGCAATCATTTGATGGGTTGCATTTTGTTTTGTTGTCGCATTTTGTACTTCTGATTCTGATGTCACTACAATTATGTGTTTCTGGTTTGAGCTACTGGACTTGAACTTCTGAGTTTGAGTTTATGATCCCTCCCCCACTCTTTCAGCTAGTGGTATATCAGTAAATCATCAATAAAAAAATCCCCCACTCTAATTCTATTAAACCAAACATATTTGAATGTTTGATTTAATTCTATAGATTTTGCCATTAAACCAAACATGGCCATAGTATTTGATGTATGTAATTGAATCTCATAGCTTCTGTATATATTCTTATTTATCAATACAATGTTTGCAGAATTTATCTAAATATAATAATATTTCCCGTGTCAATAATGCATAAAATCAAAGCAAATTAGATAGCCAAAAGGTGTGGAAACTCAAAGGGATAAGGTATGCATTTAGAATCTAATTATTTTAGGCTCTAACGGTTACCTGAACCTTAAACCATATTGAATGTTCAAACTTATTGACCAAATATTCTTTTAGTTAACTGAATGTAGAACTAGAAACAACAAATGTTGAAATTGATTGGATCTTGATTGATTTAAACTATGACTGCTTGGTGTCGCTAGGAAAGAATAGTATGTTAAGAGGAATGCCAAATCCATATTTTTTTAATTTCTTTCCTTATAATACCTCCCAAACCACAAACAAGTAAGCATCTATTTTGAGATGGCTAAATCGATATACTTGATCATTTTCTCTCTTTTCATCGTTATGTCCTTCTCAAGCATGGATCTCGGATTAGCTGCTCGCAATCTTATGCAAATACCTCCATTGCATACTGTGCCTAAACCAGCAGCAATGCCACCACTTCTCACTATGCCAACAATGCCTACGTTACCATCTCTTTCTAATATCTTGATAATCATGTTTTTGTAGCCGAAACTACCATTAAGCATGATAATAAAATCTTAATAATTTAAGTAAGTAGCAGTAGTGGATAGATATCAAATATGTCCTGAAATTCTAATATCACATCAGGCAATAAAAATAATATAGAAGACTAACATATTGATCTATTAAGGGCCTAAAAATAAATGGAAATGTAGCATTTGATTTGCTTTCATGGTGTTTTTTATTTGTCTTTCTTCCTCACCCGTCTAATTCTCTTGCTAAGTTTTTCCTTTCTCTGTCCCAATTTTTAATAGAACCATCATGATAAAGCTGTTGCAACTGTCCAAAAAAAAATGCAGACAACCAATTAAAAACTAATCTGTTGAAGTTTACACCCTTAAAACAGGAAGTTGGACATGTAATTCCTACTTTTTATTATTTAGGAATTTTTAGAAGTCTTTAACTTAGGAAGTTTACATGGAAAGTTTAAATTAGTGAAAGGTTGTTTGAAGCTTACATTGAACAAAAACAATTTCATCCTGATTAAATTCTACCAATTATATGTGAAGGGAGAAATAACAACTTAAATTGATACTTTTTTAAAGATTAAGCCTATATTGGTGTTATTTTAAACGTTGAGTTTAGATTGATACCTCCCAAAAATCATAGGCGTATTTTGATACCTTATCCCCCAATTAAAATATTGATACCTTCATCCTGATTGTAAAACATAATTTAGAGAAGACAAACAACAAAAACAACTCGATGTTATATCAGTTTGGATGATCATTACTTCTCCACATTGACAAACATGTTCTTGAGTTTCTTTCGTACAAAGAAACTCATCAAAATTTCTCAAATTCATCAAATTATGAATGGAATCAATTAAATACATTCACTTGCACAGATTATAATCGAAAAAGGAACAAAATCACAACCTCAAATGGATGAAGTAAAACCAGAGAGGCACGAGTTACATATACCAACAAAATAAATTAAATAAGAAACCATAAAGGATTAGAGAAAGAGGTCATCACAAGATATTTTTTTTGCTAACAGGTTCAATGTCATGTCAGCCTTCAAGTATGCCAAACCAACAATGAAGTGTGGGAGGTCATGAAATAGTCAAGTTTTAGTGTGTGGTAGGTTAATGTGAAAGTTGAGGGTGTCAAATGACAAAACATGCTAAGTTTAAGGTTGTAAATATAAAATGGTCTTTATGAATATGTTATAAACCAGCCTTCATGGCTTATGAACGCAAATTGGACAACCAAAACCATGGTTGATAAGCTAGAAAAACATAAAAGGTGCATATTTGAAAATCATAATTCTAAGATACTTAAACCGTTAATAAAAGTATTCCCATGCGGGCGAATTGGCTGACATGTATTATGAGTAAGTAAAATGTTCTGAACATAAAAGTAATTAGAAGTGAATTCTTAGTTATTAAACAATTTTTGTGTTCTCGAGAAAAACCTGCCAATATATTAATATATTAATTTTTTTTATATATATACAGATATGATTTAATTTTCATTTTTTTTAAAAGAAATTCTTTATGTGTCAGTAATATAATATTTCTTATATTGAGCATTTTGTTTTTCTTTATGGTTAAAGATAATGATTTGATGGTGTTGTAATTTTGTGTTTCCAAAACTTTATTTTGCTTAGAAATCTTAAATGCATTAAGTTAAAGGTTTTTCTTTTTATTATTAACAATCTTAAATTGTTTTTTTTTATTTAATATCTTATCATATTTATGCATGTGACTTTAAAACTTACTTCAAAATCATGTTTATTTTTTTTTTATTTTTAGAAAAAAAAATCAATTTATCCTATATAAATATTTTCTTAATTCTTATTTTCATTAACATGATTAAACTACATTTCTATTCTAATTTATTTTCGCATAATGAGTTAAGAATTTTTACATAATGTTAGATGCTTCTTTAATTAAAAATTTAAGACCACGTTTTAAGAAAAGTATAATGCTCTTCACTTATAAGTACTTAGGAGGTGTTTGGTTGCTAATTTTCATGTTTGTATTTGCATTTTCACTTTAAGAGAGTTTTAAATGTTTGTTTGGTGATTCCCTATTTTTTTTACATCTGAAAAGTAGCCTTTATAGAAGCACGGAATCCCTACTTTTTGGAAAAAACAAATTTTTTCAACAACATAGCAACAACAAACAGTATGTGAAACAAACGAACCTTTAATTTATTTATATATAAATTCTATTAGTATTTCAGAAACATTAATATAATAATTAAATTATCTTATATAATCCAGTGGAAAGATAATTAGAGATAAATATTTAATTAATTTATTTGCTTGATTATTTTGTAGCATTTTCGAGTTACTGATATTATAATTAGATTCAATATGATTTGTTAATTTTAGGCGCTGGTAAAATAGTAGATGAGTACTTACGAAGAATTAGTTTTGACAGCTGAAAATTTTCGGATCTTGTTTACATGTTTATTGTACTTATTATAAGTGATTAATTATATACACAATTTATATTTGTCTGCCTCTTCTTGAATTTGATTGTTAAACTTAAAGTTGTGTTGAGTTGGTTGATGCGTTAGATTTTAAAATATGAAGCAGACATTTGTGCTTTTTATGCTGATTATGGCTGAAAATACGTGACTGTTGTGACTTACTTAATGAATGTGGCTAGTGGCATACATAACAATGTGATATTAAATATAATGAAATAATTATTATTGAGGAATGCAGAATGTGTTTGGTAAAGAAAGACATATATAATAACTAATGGCTTGTCTTGATAGAGTTATACTCAATGGTTCCTTTGTGTACATGTTGTTGGTATGTGTGGTTGAGATTTATTACTAGGAACTTGTCCTTGAGATCAGTGTCGGGGTATATATCTCGAGACGTGAGATATACTGTGCTAATATTATGATGCATGTATGAGATGTATTGAGCACCTTAGTGTGGGGACAGTGTCGCGTGAGGGTGGTATCCTATTATGATATATGTGATTATAATCCGAAGAAAGTTATTATCCATTAATATATATCTCTTCTTAGCAAATGATGAGGTATTTAAACAAATGTTAATATAAAAAAAAAATTGAAAGTCATGTTTTGAAGTTTAAGTTGTTTACATTGATCTAATATTAATTTTTTTTATATATATATTTAAATAGGGTGTTACATTGGGTATCACGCTATTAAAGTAGCGTAAAATAAACGTCATAGATCATGATTTTCATTACTTCTGAGATGATATCTTATAACAAATTTCGAGGTCGAAATTTCTTTTAAGGAGGGTAGAACTGTAACATCCATAAATTAATATTACGTATTTTACAAAATAAAAGTATAGTGTATGTATAAATATAATATTAAAAAAATAAAAATTTATAAATTATTATGAATTGGGTTTCACTCAATTACTTTTTTTATTATTATTATTATTATTATTATTATTATTATTATTATTATTATTAGCTGATCTAGGTTTGCCGGAGGGAAGAAAGAAAAACGATTTATTTACAAACAGTACCTGGGCTTTCTCTTTTCTTTTTCTTATTTTCTCTGATCCTATTTTCTTTGATAACTTCATATTTCAGCCACCTTCTAAAACGAAAATTATACCATTAAATTCCTTATTTCACAAGGATCAATTCAAGACCAATATTGATATTTTTCTGAGCAAAAAGTATGGTGATCTGAGTGGGTATTTTCACTGAAAAAGTGTTAGATCTCAACCTTTTAGACGATTTTAGTTGAGAAAGTGGATATTTTGGACTCCCTTAAACATTGAGTATCTCGTATATGCTCGGTTCGTATTTTTGAAAACTTCGACGAACTTCCGGTAGTCGACCACCACATTCCGGCGAGACTCCGGAGAGCAAGCGAAGGTTCAGTCAGAACCCGAACAAATTAATTAGCGTTTTGGGACTAGAGGTAAACTTAATTGCTTATATTTATATATATGTCTATATATATATTTATATATTTATGTGAGTGTCTATTGATATTTTGTCATAGAATAATTAAGTGTATCTTGGATGAATTGGGTTTCACTCAATTACTTTTATTATTATTATTATTATTATTATTATTATTATTATTATTATTAGCAGCTGATCTAGGTTTGCCGCATAGAGGGAAGAAAGAAAAACGATTTATTTACAAACAGTACCTGCGCTTTCTCTTTTCTTTTTCTTATTTTCTCTAATCCTATTTTCTTTGATAACTTCATATTTCAGCCACCTTCTAAAACGAAAATTATACCATTAAATTCCTTATTTCACAAGGATCAATTCAAGACCAATATTGATATTTTTCTGAGCAAAAAGTATGGTGATCTGAGTGGGTATTTTCACTGGAAAAGTGTTAGATCTCAACCTTTTAGACGATTTTAGTTGAGAAAGTGGATATTTTGGACTCCCTTAAACATTGAGTATCTCGTATATGCTCGGTTCGTATTTTTGAAAACTTCGACGAACTTCCGGTAGTCGACCACCACATTCCGGCGAGACTCCGGAGAGCAAGCGAAGGTTCAGTCAGAACCCGAACAAATTAATTACACTACAACAAATCATCACTTGCGCCACGGTTAGAATCGTGGCACAAGTATAATATTTTCGTGGCTATACTATTTAGCCACGAAAAATCAAGGTAGATACTCCGGTGGCACAAGTGATCGTGGCTAGGTAGTTGCCACGGGAAAATAGTGGGTGTGGCATAAATTGGTTTTTATGCCACGGAAAAATTTGTGGCTAGTTGAATCTTTTTGCCACAGGTCAAATCGTGGCAAAAGCAAAATACCCGTGGCAAGAAAGCCACCCGTGACAATCAATTCCACCTAGCCACGAGCATAATTGTAGCAAAAAATTGAACATTTCTAATCAGAAACTTTGCTTAGCCACGAGCATAACTGTAGCAAACATAGAACACTTGTGGCCAAAACCTTGATTTGCCACGAGTATACTCGTGGCAAAATGAATTTTTAGTAATTTATTTTAATTAATATTTCATTATTATAATTATTTTTATTATATAAAAATTTGGATTGAAGGAAGCTATATTAAAACTAATAAGAACAAAAAGAATAAAAAACTGAGAAAGTTCAAAAATGTTAACAATTCCTGTCAAAAAATAAATAATTAATATATAAACATAATCATTCTATTATAAAAAAAATTCTTAATTAGAGAACACATGCATGTACAAAAAAAATCTAAGTCTAAATCAAAGGCATCCGCAACAAATATTACATTCCATTAAGTACCATATGAATAAAATGGAAGAAACCATAGAGTTGAATATAATTAGCATCTCAAATATAACCATTTGTAACTTGCAAGAAATTTTCTGGTTCAAACAAATGGTAATTGCCAAATTACGGATTCATATAGTGATATGTACAAATTTACAAGCAGAACAAAGATGTGCGAGAGCTAAAGAAACACGTTGTTGGATAGCCTTGTCCGCCACACGAATGGTAAGCGAACAATATGCTTCAACTTCGGGCTGAAACTATAATAACCCTACAAAAGAAATCAGCATCTATAAAATTTTGACAGGAAGAGAAGGGTATATTTTTTGACAATCCAATAGCATTGAATAAACAAAGGTTGTCCATAACAGCATCTATAACCCTTCTTAGATGTTTATGTGAATTCTCATGACTTGTAAAATTTTGACAGGAAGAGAAGGGTATATTTTTTAAATTATACAAGTCATGAGAATTCACATAAACATCTAAGAAGGGTTATAGAGCCTTCAATTTGGGAGGAAATTATATAAAATAATCCAGCAAGTGCATACCACCTTATTTGAGAGGTAAAACAATCTGAACTATCCAAAGACTTCATAAATTAGAGTTTTAATGAATTTCAAAGAAGTTGGAAGAGTACCTAAAAATGTATTTTCTGATTTGAGAAATAAAATATTGTTGGAAGATTCATGAAATAGTGAACTGAATTCATTAAATTGTCCTAAATGGAGGGAAAAGAACAGTTGCATTAAAACTATCACCAATAACTATTAGATGATTAACCTCACAACTAGGGGGCATATTTGTTTCCTTGGTTCTGATATATTGCTTATCAGCGTCAATAAAGTTCAAGGATATGAGAGTAGCAAATCTGAAAAAGGTCTTGTTAATGAACTAACAGAAAAACGAAATCGGGAACAAATTCTAGCAATGCAAATAAATTTAAAACATGATCAAGTTAAAACGGATTCTCTCCTACCCATTTAAACCAGAGAAAGGTAAATCAATAGAGAGATAAAAATAAAATAAATAAGAGAGCCTAAACATAATATTTACCTCTAAGAACGAAGGAGAGACAAACAAAGGGTATCAGCACAATTAACACAACTACCTTGATGAGAATATTACCATTAGCCGGTAACCTAGATATGACAGTAAGAAGGTTACTAATTTGTGCAAAATGAGGATGGAAGAGACCCAACCTTAACATCCCCTACCCCTATTTCTTTTTGAAGGAAAAACAGGGAAAGAGAAACAGAGAGGATAATTTGCAAACCTGCATGACTAGAATCCTTTGGCAGATGATGAGGAGTCAAATGGTGTTGACCACGTGTGATGGCCAGATTAGTTTCCTGCACCCAATCGTTTGAATTGAATTAGTAGATGCAAAAAAACTATATACTTAAGCATCATGGACCAAAAATTACCCAACAATATAAATACTATAACGATGGGTATGATAGAACCAACAAGGTCAAAAGTGTGTGCATTAATACTCATTCCCCAATTAAAAATTGAATTCAGAAACATGATTCAACAATTTAAAAAACTAAACTTGAAATGCAAGCATATGAACAACTGAGTAGAGAGATGAGTAAAACAACAACACAACTAAGCCTTAGTCCCAATGAGTTGGGCTTAGCTATATGAATTATTCGATTCCTATCATTCGTGTTCCTTATAAGATTACTCAAAGAGCTATTATAAAGAGAAGATTTGAAGAAAAATATCATTTTGATACTTCCTTGGGATCTAGCTATGAGACCATCGAGTTTATTTGGTTTTTAGATTTTCTTCTACCTTTAGAACCTATGGTGAATGAGGGCAATGGCCCGTTAGATATAGCCCTTGGATATCTTAGAAAACTTTGATGGAAATTAGCACTATTGTTTGTTGTACATCAATAAATACCTATTACAGACAAAGACTTCTAAATGATCTTATCCAAAAACTTCAAATAATTGAAAGTAACAACTGACACATAACTGCCTATATACATTTGACTAGTATAACATGCTTTCATTACAAACAAATGTTGCAAACACACGCATGGTACACTTAGAAATCATAAAATGAAAAAAAAAACTAATCAAGCTTCCTCTTGTCTCCATAAGTGTATTGTTTGACACCTTAATGGCCCACTTGTGTACCATAACACACTTCATTGCAAGAATAAGCATTAATACAGTAGAATGGATATGACGGTGAAACAAGGTAAACAAGGATGGCTCAATAATAATAAACACGGGAGGAGAAAACTGATCGCTTGAAAGCTTTATATCCTACATATCTCTTTTAACACATTATAGTGCTCACAGCCAAAAAGAAACTACTTTGATGGAAATACTATCAAAATTGCACGAACTTACCCATAACTTGTGGTAAGGATATTTTATCAATCATTATATGATGCTTCATCCTTTCTTGTGTTTCATATTCCTAACGAAAGCACATAAAATGAAATATAAGGTGGAAATTAACAATTGCAACAACATGTTTTCACAAATTGAAATATCAACACAACGAAACAAGTTAGGTTTATGACATTCTAAAAATAATATAGTAATAGTATGATGTCATAAGAAACTCATGCAAGCTAAACGAATACTTCAAATCAAATTCCAAAAATTGATATAAGAAACAAATCAGATCAGTTTAGAACCTTATAAAAGCCTCTTAAGTGACATTCATATTCACGAAAATGGCATCTGATGTAGTATTTTAACCCTCTCAAGTAACAGTTTACATGATAGTGATAAGAGTAATGTATTTTCCCTTTACCATACTATTACTTAAATTCATAGCCTATAAGGGGACAAAAGTATAGAAAGATGTGCTAGATGAATATATTATAGGAGAACTAATTATGAGAGTTGGCATGAACATTTATAGTTCTCTACCATTAACAGTGGCAATAACTATCAAGTTCCAACAAAATTTGGCTCACTAATCTTCATTTTAAATCTACCAATGTGCACTTAGTTTGATCATTTTATGAATTGGTAGGCCAATTTGAACTAACCCTTACAAATAATGACAAGAACTAATAAAAAATATTTGTAATTTGTCAAGCACCAAGGAAGTGGAAAAGAGGAATTATGTCAACAACAGATAAATATATAAACTTGAATTATCATTCATTTACCCACACCCGCTTCATCATCTTATAACTCCAAATCATTATTCTTTTTTTTATCTTTTGGTCTGAATGCCAACCTTTCTAGCTCCCCCAGTTTCAACATAACGAAGTTCATGGTTCAAAGAGCGGAAAAAATATCCACTCACTAGGGATGCGTGTAATACTGCATAAACTAAGATCAATAAAGGTTATCCGTGTCGGAGATTTATATAAGATCTACAATTGGGATCGACGATTGGGCCTTAACTATCAGCTCGAGCTTTTAGTTCAAATGGTGCCGTGACAATCCACAATGGCTAAGATTATTAAATCAAGCAGTCGAATTTCATTAGTCCAATGTTTTACTCCGATAGATTCACTATTCAGATTCAATTCATAGTTTCCACAAACTTATAAATCTAACAAACAAGTGACCAGGGCATGATTTATCAATGAAATTGGTTCTAATTTCTTGATTTTTAGACTGGGAATTATAAAGTTGATTTCTTATAACACCTAGTTCAGACAAATTTGCTCAAACTAAATGATTCAATTAGAGACTAGAAAACAAAAGCACCGATTATGAAGAGCAGAAAATTACCTAAGGGAAAAACACGAGAAATAGGAAGCAAATGATGAATTACCAAACATTATGCAAATCAATAATTCAAATTATTACATTATCTTTTCTCCCGCACGGGCTCACTTTGGCCTTGACTATCCAGCAGTCTCGTAACGGGTCATGGGAGTCCCATTTATCATCACAATCTTCAATCTTTGTAACTGGAAAACTTTATCAATCTCTAGGAATAGAGAAAACTTCATCCTGTCTCTCACTGCTGGTGCGTTCATTTGTGAAATTGAAAAGCAAAAAGTTGCGAACAAAGGTTAGAAGAAAGATGTTGCAGAGAAGGCACAGTAAATGAGCTGCTAGAGTAGAAAACATAAAAGAAAGAATATAAGAAGAATAACCTGAACACCGAGTAAACAGAGGGGAGTAATCAGGCTGGGTAGAATACAATCAGGACAGGCGGCTTCGACAATGGCTTCTGAAGCCAAATGATTTTTCAATAGAAAATCGGATAGTGAAGAAGAGGGCTAACCAAATGAGATGGATGAGAGCGGGAGCAAGACTGAAACCGACCTTGATGTTGTAGAGTCTTTTGGTTTTCCAATTTTTTATGACTTAGTTTTGGGGGGAATGCATACCGCTAAAAAAAATTTGGAACCCATATAATATAATGATGGAAATTTGGTACGTGTTTGGCTGCCATGGGAAAATTATTGGTCGTGGCATAACTATGTGTTTGCCATGAAAAAACAATTAACCGTGGCATAAATATATTATTAATTATGAGTTTATAGTGAAATTTATATTTCCCGTGGCTAAATAAAAATAGGCCACAATTTTTGAATTCACGTAGCATGATTCGTGGCACAAGTGATCATTTGTTGTAGTGTGTCTTCGTGATTTCTCCCGTAAAGGCTGAAACTGATGCCTCTGATGAGATTATGTCTTCCTTCGATTTGCCTAGGACCAAGACCGTCTTAATTGGCATGATGTTAACAGCTGATCCATTGTCGATGAGCACTCTGGATATTGTTTTGGCATCTATATGAGCCTTAACGTATAAAGGTTTATTGTGGTGAGTCATCCTTGGAGTGAGCTTGTCAAAGTAAACCCTCCTCATGGCGTCTTCGACGGACGCCTTCGGCGCTAGATCTTCTTGCTCTTTGTTCTTGCGCTTAGAGGCTTCCTTCTTAGTGCCTTCACTTCTAAAATTTGGAGGTAAGATCAAAGAGGTGGTCGCACAATGTGTCTGTGTGATGAAATCCCCCACACGGATTTGGATGCTCTTTTCTTGGCTTTTCCCTTTTTCTTTCGCATTTTTAGAGTTAATGTTGGATGATTCCCTTTGACTATATCTTTTCTTTGCCTCTTTTTTTCTTAATTTTCTTTTCGCATTTTTTGAGAGAGGTCTTGGGAACTTCTTATGGTTGATTACCTGCCATTGGTCGATGGGTGATGTCTTTGGAGGCTTCACAAAACGTGGTCGTTGTTGTTGCGTATCCTTCTTCTTTGAGCCCTTCGAACTCTCCTTCGACTTAGATGTTGATGATATCGCCTTTGGTACCCAAACTCGCCGGGTCCTTGGGTTGGAACACTCTTTTCCCTTGCCCCCCACACTAGTGAAGTGGCATTGATCATGTTGGCCACCGGGAATGGATCATCATCGATCAACATGCTTTCCTTCTTTTCCGGGAATTGGAGTATCCCGCGGTTTATCCTATCCTGCACGACATTTCTAAAACTAAAACAAGTTTGAGTATTATGGCTCCAGTTGTCGTGATACTTGCAATAGTCTTGTCCACGTATTTCTTCTTTAGCTGGAATCACATGTCTAGGTGGTAGTGTGATGAACTTTTCCTTCAACAAATAATCGAAGATTTCTTTCGTCTTTGAGATGTCGAAAGTGTACTGAGCGGTTGGACTCCTTTTGACTATGTCTGGTGCCTTAGGGTTCTTTAACAAACTGGGGCACATCCGAGATCCAGTGTTTGCTAAATCGGCAATAGCTACCTCATGTGTTTGCATATTTTCTTGATAGCTCCCCATAGTGCTCTTTTTTCGCCAATGATCCTCCTTCATCAACTCTTCGTACTCAGATACTTTAGCTACCAACTCATAATAATCATGGAAGTCGATCCCTTGGAATTTCTTTCGGTTTTCGAATTCCAAGCCTCGTTGAGCAATTTTTACAAATTCGACTTCGGGAATGTTGATTCGACATCGATGTCGCATCTTCTTAAATCTATTAATGAAATTTTCGACCGGTTCCCCATGTCGCTGCACTACATGGGAAAGTTCTGCCACACAGACCTCGGGCTCCGTTCGATAGAATTGGTTATGGAAAAGCCTTTCCATTTGTTCCCATCCATGAATGGACCCGGATGGCAAAGTGGTGTACTAAGAGAACGCTGGTCCTGTTAATGATCCTGGGAATAAGCGTAAGCGCAACATGTCGAAGTTCATAGCCATGCTCAAACCACTGCATTGAAAGGTGAAGTGTGCCACATGCTCTATGGTGGATTGCCCTTCCTCTCCTGAAAACAAGGTGAAATCAGGGACTCTAAAGTTGTGAGGTAAGGGATATAGTTGATCGTACTGCCGTGGATACGGTTTTTGGAACTCGGGTCGGTACACCTCCCTCATGGCTGGCCCAAAAATCTCTTGGACGATGTTTCTTATGCGTTGGGCCTCTCCCAAGTTGTTGGCGGGTTCCATGCGTGTGTGCATCGTCCGTTGTGGGTGAAAGCTGGTTCCTCTCCCATTGCCCCCCATATTACGAGTATGGTTTTCCTCATAGTATTCGGCATGGTTATTAGGCCCGATATGAGACCTAAAATGCTGTTGAGGTGGTGGGACCTGAACGGGTTCTGGGCTGATCCTATCGCCGCGCTCATTGAACCTGAGACTCTCTTCTCGGACTGGTGGCGGGATGTACCTTTCGCCGGCACCTGAGATCGGTGTTCCCTTTCCATTGTCCGCTGGTCCTTGAGATGTTGACTTTTGTGAGAACAGCTCGGCACATTTTTTCGGGATTTTGTCGATTTCTCCGGTTAAATCGACAATCCTGTCCTCGAGAGCCGGAACCTTGTTGGAATTGTTTACCGCCTCATTGCTAGTTTTGAACAGGGTCTCATTGATAGCTTGCATTGCGTTGCATATAACCTCATGATTCTCTTTCATGGTTTGTGAAATTCCATGTAGGAATTGGCTGATTTGCTTCTCCATACTCGCTAATAGTGGTGTCATGTCGAATATGGGTGGGCCTTGAGGTGGTTGTTGGCTTGCACTTTCGCTATTGTTCACGGTCTCGGCTACAAAGCCTTCAGGCATTCCGGGCTCATTGTCATGATCTCGGTTCTGATTTTGACTCTCTTCGGATTCCGATGGAATTGGATCTTTCCCGGTGTTCTTCCTAGGAGGCATCCTCCGTGAGTACTTATAAGTAAAAATGATGAAATTAAGTTAGTAATCTAGTGTTGAAAAAAGAAAGAACAAAGAAATAAATAAATACTTATTAATGGAATTAAAGCAAAGCATGAAAAACAAGTGGTTTAAAAACTGACTGAAAAAAGAAACGAGTTTTAGAATTTTTGGCTAAGCTAAAAAAAACAAAAGGTCCCACTGGGCGTGCCAAAAATTGTTAGCGTAAGCTAATAAATTTTGGTAATGTAAAGTGGGATAATGAGTGTGGAAAAAATTAAGAACGTAAAAAACGAGTATAGACACAATTTTTGGTAGCTAAAAAAAACAAAAGGTCCCACTGGGCGTGCCAAAAATTGTTAGCGTTAGCTAATAAATTTTGGTAAAGTAAAGTGGGATAATGAGTGTGGAAAAAATTAAGAACGTAAAAAACGAGTATAGACACAATTTTGTAGCTAAAAAAAACAAAAGGTTCCACTGGGCGTGCCAAAAATTGTTAGCGATATTTTCGAAATATGCTAATTTCAACCTTGTCACGTGTGGTTAGGGTGCGGGCGTGCCAGAGGAATTATTCCTCAATTATGAAAAACGGTTACGTTTGTGAAATTGTGCGCCGAAAACATGAATTCTAAATCGAAGCGATTCGCGAGGGACGCAAGGATTGAAAAAGTCCCTCTTGGGTCTCTAGCGCCGTTATGAAAACTTTGCTAGATAAATTGTTTTATTTAAGCTAATGCAGGTAAATTGAAGACGAGAAAATAAAGGAATTTAAAGTGAGAAATTGACACAAGATTTGGTGAAAATTGGTATTATATTGATGAATAAAGGTTTGAATACATAAAATTGGAAATGAATTACAATTGAGAAATCTCTATATTAAACATATAGGCAATCAATTGAATTAGAACGAACAAATCAATACGAAGAATTGAAATGCAATAAAACAAATTGGAATTCAACAACAAACTCGGAGCCACAATAGCTATCTCGGATTGATGTTGAATTTTGGTGTCGGCGTGAGGTCCTTGGAGAACTGCAACCGGTCGGGCCCGTACGGTATGTGCCTTGTGCAATGACTAAACGTTGGTAGGCAAATGGGGTGGATTTAATCTTGACTTTGGAGAGCTTGGTTGGAGTGCTTAAGAACACGGAATTGGGCAAATAAATAGTGTAAATTGAACTTCGGGACGTCAGGAATAACTTTGTATAAATGGATCGAAGGCCAAAACGAATGGTAAACAGACGAAATTGAAGATTGAAAATGACTAGTTGAATCTGGAAAAATCTGGGCAGAATAGCTAAAAGAATTTGGGGTATAAAGATCAGCTTGTAAACGGAGTTTCTGGACACGGAATTGAATGTATCAAAAGGCTAAATCGAAATTCAGGACGTTAGGAACAAGAGCTATGAAAAAGGATGGACGAATCTGGAAAATTACTTTAGAAAGGAAATTCTAATTGAAAACTTGAGCAGAGTAACGACTTAGAAACACTAATTTGAGTCGAGAAAGTTGAAAAGAGGCTTTTGGAACTTGAATTGAAGCTAAAGGAGGCTAAAGGAGAGACTGAAGCTACGAAAAATGATGAACGAAAGGAAGATCTTGAAGAACTAAGAACGAAAGAACTTAAGAACTAAAGAACAAAACTAAGGATTAAGCATTGGAGCTTGAGAGAGGGGTTTTGTTGTGTATTGAGTGTGATTTTTAATGAAGGGGAGGGGGTCTATTTATAGTATTTTGGAGTGGCACTTTGGTAATTATTCAGTGGCATTTTGGTAATTATTCACCAACTAACTCAAGTACCTCCATGCCACATCACCCCACTACCTCAACTTCCACTAACTACCATTAACTTCCATTGACTGCTTCCAACTGCTGCCGAGAGAGAGTTTACGCCCCGCGTAGTGCAGCTTCTAGAGTTGGCGCGTTTTGTTGATGGTGCATACGCGTGGCGTACTTGGCATTACGTCCCGCGTAAGGAAGTATGTCCTGCGTATGAGAATGGACGCCCCGCGTATTGGAGCTTCTGATCTCGAAACGCCTCGTTGCCAAGTTTTACGCGTGGCGTCTCTGAGGTTACGTCCCGCGTATTGGAGCCTCTGAAGCAGACCTTCTCTGGTTGCTTGATCTACGCCCCGCGTATTGGAAGACACGCCCTGCGTAGTGCCGGACTTTCTCATCGGTTGGCGGTTAGTTTACAAGTGTATTTTTTCATTATTTTCTAGACAAAAATAGAAACTATACCCTAAATTAAACATAAGCTTTCTATATACATAAGAATAAAATTTATTTTATTTTGGGCCAACAACAGTAATATCTAACCTGTAGTTTCAATTACAATATGATCAAAATTTCCTCTGTTTTTAGCCACTAGTCAGCTATCATTCTCACAAGATCACCCCTCATTGTACAGCACAAACAACCATTGTTCAACATAATAATGTCTTGAGCTCCAGTAGTTGTTGCAGCAACTAGAGAACCATCAATGTCAACTTCACCGTACTGCAATTCAACATTAGGAGAGGAAATTATACATCTGCACACTATAAACGTACTCTCACAAGCAGGACTATAATAATAAACTTACAAAAGTTTGAGATTATGTACCATGGTCATAATGATACAACAATATACATAGAGACTCCCATGATTATAGCAAAAATGGTGGTTTAACTAATAAGCGAACAGCCAAAAACAATGCAAACTAATACCTCATTCTCAATCACTGCTATGCGCTTCCCATGGTCTGCAGTCAATATATGGTTAAGTAATGTTGTCTGTTCATCAAGGCAAGGAAAAATGTCAGCCCAATTAAGTCCAGTTGAGAAGAAATTCAAGAAAATGGAAATTTTTAACTAGCATTTGCATTGACCATTTAGAAAGCTTAATAAGTCAGCAATTACATTTGAAGTAGCATATCTTCTTAATTTTAGTACGAATTAATACAAAGGGAAAAGGTAACAACTAAAATAGAAATATTACAATACCTTTCCAGAACCCAAAAAGCCGGTAATAATGGTAGCAGGAATTCGATCATCGGGAGGAATCTTGGTGGTGACATCACAATCCTCGGATGCGGCGGCAAAAGAAAATCTACAGGGGTTTTTGAAAGATGGTTTGGAGAAACCGAGAGCGAGGTTTGTAGAATGAAAGGAGAGGGTAGCTTGAATGGATAAGGTGGGTTGAGGTTTGAAGAAAAGAGGAAGGAGTGAGGTGCCACTAGTGGAAAGAGGGGTTTGTTGGCGAGAAGAGAAGGAAATGAAGGAGGTGGCTCTTGCTATATCCACTGATAGTGAAGCCATGTGCGGGAAGAGAGAGAGGTTGGGGTTTTTGATGGGTTTTGAGTTTCCAACTCCACTTCTTAAGACATTGAATCTAAACCCATAAAGGAAAAAGGAAAACACATAAAGACATTGAATCTAAACACATAAAGGAAAACACAAGAACATGAAGAAAACATGAAAAAATAAAGAAATTAACAAGAGATGAGAAGAGATACCGAACAGAATGAGGAAAACCCAAAAATCTGCTGAAGAAGGAATAGAGAGGCTCGTTGAGTCCCAATTTCAGAAGATGAGAGTGAGAAGATGGGGATTTATTCACTTAAGTTGAAAAAGCTGCTTAGCAGACCTAGGTCGAACAGGAAGGAGAGCTTTTTTGGCTGAAAGCGTGAACTTTGTGTCTGATTTTAGGGTGCGATTTGGTTTAAACTTCGGAATCAGAAAGGGAAACGGAAACGGAATGTGGCGGAATAAGAATGGGAATGACTATTTATTCAATATGTTTGGTTCAATCTGGAATGCGAATGCGATTCTCTTTGAAGCTGTTTGGTTCGTTAATGATCGTAATAAAAATGAGTACAAAATTTATTAAAAATAATTTAGTAAATAATAATAATTATAATTTCAATTAAATTAAAAAATATACAAAAATTTATATCATCTAGAAAAGCAAATTAATGATTTATTGATGATAACTTTTTTTACTGTACAAAAAAGTTGTATTATAAACTAGTACAGGAAAATACATTTGCACATAATATATCTATATATTATATAAATTATAAGGTGGATATATATAAAATATGTTGGGTAAAACGGATATGTTATATTATTATTATTTTTTATATATATATAAATCATTAGGAATGAGAATGAAATTTGATTGAAGTGAAAAGTGGAATAATTTACTATCATTTCCATTCCATAATCTAAATTTATCTAACCAAACACTCCCTTAGGGGGGAATGAAATATTTGGAATGAATTTTAGGTCACATTGGCGGTAAATTAAAGATTAAGGTTATTAATGAGTGGGGTTTTTTATAATTAAAAGGTGGTTTTTTTTATTGTTATGAAATAATGAGTGGAATGTTAGGAAAATTGAGTCAAATTATATACTTTGCTCATTAATATGATATCCGCACATTAAATGTATTGAGAACATATTTTTAATGAGCGGAAACTATACCTATATTAAATTTTGGTCACTAAAACCCTTTTTTCTTGTAGTGGAGATGACTGGTAAGATTGTTTGGAAAACTTAAATCAAATGGTTTTAGTTGTATCTCACATTTTCCGCGAAGGTAACAAAGTCGCAGATTGTTTGGCTAATTTAGGTAGAATTACTCAAAAAGAGAATTGGTGGGACTTTGCCCCATCAGTCTGCTTAGAATTTATTAGTGAGAACTTAAACGACGGTGTTGTCTATGGGTTTGTTTAATTGCTTGCTCTCTCTTTGTATGTTTTCTTTTTTCAATTTTAATTAAGCAGGTTCGGTTTCAGTGCTGCAGGGGTGCCAACCTAGTTGGGATTCTCTGCCCTCACAACCACTCACCTAGTTCCAATTAAAAAAATTAATCTATAGATTATTGCATACATATCTATTTTATTATTAATAGGTGGTAACACAAGAAAAAAAAAACTGTTCCAAGAAAAAAATGGAATGATGTAGAATTTAATGTGTTTCTTGATATTTGTGTTCGGGGCACCAATCTTGGTAAAAGAAGTGGAGGGGGATGGGGTCTGAAAGGATGGCCATGGGTAGAAAATGAAATGAAAATTGCGGGTCACATATTTACTAAAGATCAGATGAGAAATAAATGGGATTCGATGAAACTCCATTGGAAACTGTGGAAAGATCTAAAGGGAAAAGAGACAGTAAAAGGGATATCGTGATTGCTTCAATGGCACTCCATAATTATATTCGAAGAAACACATTAGCAGATCCTGATTTTGTGCCGTATGACTCATTGAGTAGTTCAAATGATGTTGATACAAATGAAAATCACGAGGAAACTGGAGCAACTCAAATGAATGCTTTGAGAGATGAGATTGCTTCCATTCTATTTAGAGATAAAAATTGATCTTTAAAATGAAGAAATATTACAGACAATTTTATAGCAATTTAATTTTTAGTATATAGTTTTTTTTATGGAAAAATGAAGTTATATATAAATAATTATTTTTGTAATTGTAATTTAGTTATTTAGGTTATTTTTATTATTTTTAGAATTAATTTATATATTTATTTAAATCATGTCCATATTAGTCATTTTACATACTAACAGCAACACGCAATCATAGTTTTACCAAACACTAATAATCAAACAGCAAACAACAAACAGCAAACCGTAACAACAAACAGCAAACAGCAACAGCAGATAAAACAAACAGGCCCTTCCTTAAAAATAATTGTGATCAATGTAATTAATTTAAATACCAACAGTCAATTTCCTTCATGAATAATCATGTCCGTTCCTGAATAGTCATGTCTGTTTGTGAATATTGGCTTTGTTTTTATGTTTTATATATAATAGGTGTGTCTCTGCCAATTACTAGTAAATTTCAAGTCAGCAGTTATGGGACATTTTCCTGGAGATTTGATCACTGAAATTTTTATATGTTTGCCTGTTAAGTCAGTTCTACGATTCAGACGCGTTTCTAAATCTTTATGCGCAATCATAGATAGCCCTAATTTCGCAAATTACTATCTCATGAGATCTTCTGAAAACATCAGTCGTCGCAAGGTAATTTTACAGCATACATCATTGAAGAATGAGCCAAGACGATTTCATATAATTGATATGAATGATGGTGAGGAACAAGAGATTCTACTCGAAAAACCAAGCTTAGATATATGGAAAAACATATATGGCAACTGCAATGGTTTGCTTCTTATATATGGAAGTTGTTGCAAGATTGCTTTATGGAATCCATCCACTCGGAAGTATATGAATCTCCCGGATTGCCCTTCGGAAGCTGTAAGAAATTACAAAATATTTGGATTGGGTTTGGGTTATGATAACTCTATTAATGATTACAAAGTTGTGCTTATGTTATCTACACTGATTAAAACCCAAGTTTGGATTTATAGGATGAGATTGAAAATGTGGACAAGGATTAAAGATTGTCCAAATTGTGTAGGATTATACTCTGGATTTGGATACTTTGCAGATGGTAGTCTACACTGGTTAGGCTCGGGTGACCGTGATATTTTGGCATTTGATATGAAAAAGGAGATGTTCTCGTTATTGCCTAAGCCTTTTTACCCCAGTATACCAGTTTTGACTGATTTGCATGTTTTAGAAGGGTGTCTTTGCTTCAGCTTTTCCTTTGGTCGTCACTCTGATTTATACATCAGAAAGAAGGATGAATTTGACCAGTTTACTTGGGAACGATTGTGCTATGTTAAAGAACCCATATATGCTTCCCCACATTATTCTGGAAAAGTCAAAGTCTTGGGATATTCAAAGAGCACGAATAAGATTCTTCTTAGTTATGGTATAAACAAATTGGTCTCATACAACATTGAAGAGAAAAGTTTTGGAAACATTAAAATAAACAATCCTAATTTGTGGTTGTCATTTTGTTTTCCTGTTTTTTTGTATTGAAAGTCTTGTGTGAGTGTAATTAATTTGTGCAAATACACAGATTCATTGATAGCTTCTGCAAAATCTTTTTAGTATATGTTTAAGTAATTGTTGGATTCAATATTTTGTTGCTTTGCAAACTAAAAACTTTGACAATTTGCGTGCCATTACATTTTATATCAATTGTTTCTAGATGAACTTTTATTTACAGTTAATCAATAATAGTGAATGCCAATGTGAATGAATAATGCAAAAAACAAAATAGAAAAGGTCTGAACTTGTTGCTTAGATAGTATAAAATAAAATATATTCTAAAATATTAATAATTTTGGATAAAATTATTGGGAGGTCAATTAGGAGTCATCGAAATTAAGATTAAGGGGCATGTTGAAATAAAAAACATAATTTTATGTATTTGAATTAGAAACCAATTTGGAGTCAAATGTTGACCATATATGCATGTGAATGAAAACTTTAGTTGAAAAGTGTGGTTTGAAATAGTCCAATATGTGCTATAAAATTTAAAATTAAAATGTATGGTAAGTTTATATTTTATTGTTTGTGAGGAATTATAAAATGTATGATTCAATTCTTCAATAAGATTGAATCTCTGTTCACCATATGTGAGAACCATACTCATGTACTTTTTTTCATTCTACATATTTTTTTCCCATTTCATTAATAGTTCTTCCCTTGTATTTTTTGTATGGTAAGGACCCGCTTGATTTCATCGCGGCTTCAATTGAAGCTAAACGATATGTCAATTTCTCTCTCTTTTTGTGGTTTTGGCTAAATTCAAAATTTTGAAAAGCTTTTGAGTCTATCTAACAGCAAGTCGCTGCTTAATCTGGGTTCATTAGTTTTTACTTAAGCTGTGTTCATCCTTTATGGCCTGGGAATGTTAGACTATGCTACTCTATACAGTAAATCCATTATCTAAGTTTGACACCATTCAATTCTCATATTCAGAAAATAAATTTATTTAGGAGAATTGTAAATCATGTAAGAACTCAGTTTTTGGACTGTATTTCCTAACGGAATGAACCAAACTGTAAGAGTTTGCAAACTTTTAAACCACGTTGTTTATATTTGAAAATGATTCAAGCCACATGGTTGGAGAACAAGAGAAATACGATAAACCGTATTTGTAAACTTTTAAACTATAAAAAATATCTTTGCAAATGCATAAATCTTATCGAGAATGAGTTACCAAGTGATTTATATATTTATCAGTTCGACTAATCTCACCTCCCCTTGTTCTCAAGAAAAATGGGATTTAATGACGAAAAACCATCACTAGAAATCTAATTCCACTCATTAAATGTTTTTAATGAGCGGAATTTTCCCCTTGAGGAAGCCCTTCTTACTAAAAGTATTAATGAGCGGAATAATTCCGCTCATTATTAGCTTACAATGAGTGGACATTTACCCTTACTAGAAACTATATATATTGATTAAAATACACTCATTAAAAGTATTTATATTGATAAAAAATACGCTCATTAAAAATATTTATAATGATTAAAAATACACGCATTAAAAGTATTTATAATGATTAAAAATACGTCCATTAAAAATATTTAAAATATATAATGATTTGGATTGAAGGGAGCTGCTCTAAATTAGAGAGAAAACATATTAAAAACTACTAATTGAACATTATAAAAGATCATAAGAATGCAATGGTAATGAAATACCATTTGGCCAATACATCCACAGGGCATTTCATGACCATATTTAGTACGAAAATCTAAGCAGGTCAACCAAACTTCAGTTTTTCATCACGTAAAACCTAAGCATAGGTAGTAGCTACTATATGTGATACCCACTAAACTCAAAATTTATACTATATGTTCTATCTGGGAACATTCAGATACTGACACAAAAATTTCTATTAATTTCTAAAAGTATAGGCAATGGCAAGCTTAATGGTGGAGTCCACAACAACTACTCAAAACAGGTGGAGTAAACTCACAACTTCTGGGCACAAAGAGAGAGAGACGTGGAGAGTGAAATCATAGCAAGAGCAGGGGAAATAATAGCCAAGCCAAGTTTTGGAATAGGCTATGAAAATGGCAGACAAGTTTTTGAAAAATTAAGAGCAAATGACCTTATAGAAGATCATTAGTTTTTGAAAACGTACTACAAACTAATAAAAGATCATTAGTTTTTGAAAACATAGTACGAACTAATATTTGAGCATTATAGAAGATCATAAGAATGCAATAGTAATAAAATACCATTTGGCCAACACATCCAGGGGCATTTCATAACCATATTGAACCGAAACTCAGCTGCCTCATTTCGAGCTTGTTGGACTAATGTCCTTGCATCAGCTGTAAATTGACAAAGAAAATGAAATTTCATGCTAATAATCCATAAGAGTTAACCAAAAGCAAGGGTGCAGATGCAGTACAAACCAGAATATTTTGCAAACGCGGCAAAATGTGAAGCAAAGAAGAGTTGAGATTTTAAAGAAGATTCATTCATGAGTAGCTCAAGCTGGTTTCAGTAGTATTTACCTAGACATTAAACATTTGCCTGAATTTAATTTGTATTGGATCGTAACTAGAGAGGGTGAATTATCAGGTCGCAGTCTAGAAAAGAAATATGAAAACTTCTAGCACGTAGGCTTTCCATCACAAATGTTCAGAGAAACTGCAGTCAACAGGTTATTTTGATGGTGTAGAAAAAATGAGGTATCTACATTATTTCCCATCATTCCTATCATTGCGTGTCCAATCATGCTTCACAATGTGTACATTGCACGTAAAACTATAACCTTTATTGAACAAAATTAAACTCTGTAGTGACTAAACTAAAAGTGCATCACATCATAAAAAGAAATGCAGTTTCATTTCACAGGAGGGAAAGAGAAGCTAACCTGTCATGCCAGTGGCCAGTAATCCAAGGTACTTGGTAACAGGGAAAAGATGGGTAATACTAGTCCGATCCAAAAGCTTGTCCTGCTCAAATTTCAAGACGTGAATTTCCAAATTAAGCAAAAACATTCGAGTTCTAGATCAAAAAATTGAGAAGGTCACTTACCTGTGTGACAACACAGACAGAGTCCATCCCACGAGCTTCAATGGATGTAATGGAAGCGGCCTTCACAGCTTTAAACGAATATTCTACAATAAAAATGACTCAAAATTTAAATAAACCTGTAGGATTCACAACTTGCCACGAAGACACATGAAATAGAGTCTAAGTATTGCTTGATAAATTTTCTTAACTTGTCCCATTTATGATACGTTACAAAATTGACTTTACCGATAAAATTATGCTTATAGATAACAGAAGCATGTCTCGTATGCTATGAAATACTAGAAAATCACGGAAGTTCAGTTAGGTCCCTCAAGGTGGAAAATTTTGCAACTTAGGATCTTAACAGGACTTAAGCTTGGTTTCTAACATTATTTTCCAACAACAAATCAATTACATTTAAGGCTTTGTCCTCTAGTTGCAGCAACTATGCCAGAAAACGAAGATTCACTTACGTTCCAGTCCTCACAGAATGAAGGAGACTGCGAGCTCTCAGACGACTTCTATGCAAGTACAGGGAAGCCCGAAAAATTGACAAGCACATGTACCATGAGATGTACATGAAAGTGAAAGGTAACATGTTCAAGAACAAGTGCGTGCTGATGGAAAGTATCCATAAATCAATGGCTGAAAAAGCAAGAGAGAAGACCTTGCCTTACCAGTTTGAGGCTAAACGTGCAAGGAGTAAGGCAAGCAGGGAGAGAAATATTGCAAGAAGAGAGGAGCCTTTTACACAGGGCCTGGGAGAAAAGGCACCACAACAGCTAATTTTGTCTTTTTTCACATGAAAAGACTTTTTACAAACAAACAAATAACAGATGACCACAACAGAATATTACAATTCTCAGCAAATTTAACCAACCATCTAGCTGCTCATTTGCAAAACTATTGAGCAAATTCTTTTCAATTACTGAAATGAAACCTCACCTGCTAGAAGCTGAACAAACAATGTTGTCTCACAATCTCTCAGCCTCTCAACCAATTTGGATAAGAAGGGGAGTAAATAATTCATGCTTAACTTCCTTTATATCCTGCTTAAAACAGAAAAATAAATAAACTAGCGAATCATAACCTTTGTGAAATAGTCTCACTAAGGTTCAAATAAAAAATTAACAAAATTGGCAGTAAAAAATACCTAAGATAATCCCAAACATTATTAAAATGATATGCAACTCTACATGTATTCGTCATTTCCATTTTCTATTTTATTTGGCCTAATAAAGAAAGATTGAACACTCTACATTACATTGATTACATTCTATTATAACCCTATTTAGAGTAAAGTAACAAATATTATTCCCCTTCCCCAAAATATTTGATTTTCATCTCAGTGTACCCTGGAAAAAGCAGTTCACAGCAGCTTACTCATTGAAATAACGTTGACCATGATGGATGTTAGTAGTTGTCATACTCAAATCATTGAATTCCCCAACAACATCCTCTAATGCTCCCAATATATCAAGTCTCTGCATTGAGAAGGAACAAATTATTTGGCATTTAAATTTGCTTACATGTGCTTACCAGTTTATGTGTTCACTATAATACATATAGAACATAAGACCAAGGTAATTTGAGGATAAAAATACTTAAGACTTAAGACTCGGGTAAATTTCATCAATGGTGTACAACCTTTAGTCCGTTTCACACTTGGTGTACAACCTTTAATTTTTCTCACTAATATGTACGAACTTATAGGTCACCTCCCACTTTGGTGTACAACAGGTAAAAATGACCGGTCAACGCATAGTCAACGTGCCACTTCATCACTTTTCATTCAAATCATTAATAAAAGTGGGACCCACAAATTAAAAAATAATTAATTTTTATCCTTTCTCTTTTTTACCCTTATCCTTCCATATCTTCATCTTCTTCCTTCTATTTTTCTCTCTCTCTAACCTCTCTCTCCAAATTTATTTCTCTCTCTAGCTCATCTCTCTCTAACCTTCTCTATAATATATAAATAATTAAGGTTTTTACTGATTGTTAATGATACGTAAACTCTGGTCGGTAAGAATAAAGAAAAAGTGATAATGCTTGTCTATTTAAGTTATAGGAAACTTCATTTTGCTGTACTATATTTTCATGTTACTTCGTGCGTCCAATGTCTTGAAAAAATAAAATCCATTTTCACCATAACAGTTTAAACTATGATCCTGATTGATCGTTATTGATAATTTTTGAGTTATTATAATGTTGAACCTCTCATTTTTTAACACTAGTCCTTAAAAATTGATTAATTTTTGTGTTCTGTTACCTTGAAGCTAGCAAGAGCTATTCTCAGCCCTGTAAAATTAATTCATAGGAATGTAAATGTTTTTGCGAATTATTCTAAATTTATTACGGATTGATAACTATAGCAACCAGTAGTTATTTTCGTTTTAAAAGTAACAAAATATGATTTGATTAATTTGAGAAGCATTCATTTTTTGTTTCAAAAAAAAAAAAAAGAAGCATTCATTTTTATAATTTCATATGGAATGGAAATAGATATTTTTCCAACATAAATAGCACTGCAACTCTATTTCATTGAGGAAAAAAATTACCCGCATCAAATTTTTACATGTTTTGATTGGTTAGGTATTATTTCTTTGTTGAACCATAGTTTGTTTGAACCATTAGAAAAGCAATCTCAAATAAAGAAGGTTAGAGAGAAAAACAAATTTGAAGAGAGATTAGAGAGAGAAAAAAATTTGAAGAGAGAAAGAAATAGAGGGGAGAAGGTGAAGATATGGAGAGATAAGGGTAAAAAAGAGAAAGGATAAAAATTAATTATTTTTTAATTTGTGGGTCCCACGTGCGTTGACAGGTCATTTTTACCTGCTGTACACCAAAGTGGGAGGTCACCTATAAGGTCGTACATATTAGTGAGACAAAATGAATGGTTGTACACCAAAGTGTGAAATGGGACAAAGGTTGTACACCATTAGTGAAAGTTACCCCTTAAGACTCCATTAACTACTCCTTTCAGTTTGACCTCATCGAGATGAAAAGCAGCATGTTTAGCATCAACCAAAGTTACAACACCGTCCAACTTGACATCATTACAAACCGCATCCTCAGCATAAAAAATCTGAATTATTGGTGCTGGATTAGCAAGACCTGTAAGGTTTCAGTATGGCATATTTTAGTAAATGTGTAACAAGTACATCATTTGATGTACACACAACAAGAAAGCATTTAGATAACAAGTCACTACTGTATAGCGATTTCAGAACAGTACATTTTGACTAATACAGTAATATCTAACCTGTAGTTTCAATTACAATATGATCAAAATTTCCTCTGTTTTTAGCCACTAGTTCAGCTATCATTCTCACAAGATCACCCCTCACTGTACAGCACAAACAACCATTGTTCAACATAATAATGTCTTCAGCTCCAGTAGTTTTTGCAACAACTAGAGAACCATCAATGTCAACTTCACCGTACTGCAATTCAACATTAGGAGAGGAAATTATACATCTGCACACTATAAACGTACTCTCACAAGCAGGACTATAATAATAAACTTACAAAAGTTTGAGATTATGTACCATGGTCATAATGATACAACAATATACATAGAGACTCCCATGATTATAGCAAAAATGGTGGTTTAACTAATAAGCGAACAGCCAAAAACAATGCAAACTAATACCTCATTCTCAATCACTGCTATGCGCTTCCCATGGTCTGCAGTCAATATATGGTTAAGTAATGTTGTCTGTTCATCAACGCAAGGAAAAATGTCAGCCCAATTAAGTCCAGTTGAGAAGAAATTCAAGAAAATGGAAATTTTTAACTAGCATTTGCATTGACCATTTAGAAAGCTTAATAAGTCAGCAATTACATTTGAAGTAGCATATCTTCTTAATTTTAGTACGAATTAATACAAAGGGAAAAGGTAACAACTAAAATAGAAAGATTACAATACCTTTCCAGAACCCAAAAAGCCGGTAATAATGGTAGCAGGAATTCGATCATCGGGAGGAATCTTGGTGGTGACATCACAATCCTCGGATGCGGCGGCAAAAGAAAATCTACAGGGGTTTTTGAAAGATGGTTTGGAGAAACCGAGAGCGAGGTTTGTAGAATGAAAGGAGCGGGTAGCTTGAATGGATAAGGTGGGTTGAGGTTTGAAGAAAAGAGGAAGGAGTGAGGTGCCACTAGTGGAAAGAGGGGTTTGTTGGCGAGAAGAGAAGGAAATGAAGGAGGTGGCTCTTGCTATATCCACTGATAGTGAAGCCATGTGCGGGAAGAGAGAGAGGTTGGGGTTTTTGATGGGTTTTGAGTTTCCAACTCCACTTCTTAAGACATTGAATCTAAACCCATAAAGGAAAAAGGAAAACACATAAAGACATTGAATCTAAACACATAAAGGAAAACACAAGAACATGAAGATAACATGAAAAAATAAAGAAATTAACATGAGATGAGAAGAGATACCGAACAGAATGAGGAAAACCCAAAAATCTGCTGAAGAAGGAATAGAGAGGCTCGTTGAGTCCCAATTTCAGAAGATGAGAGTGAGAAGATGGGAGCAGACCTAGGTCGAACAGGAAGGAGAGCTTTTTTGGCTGAAAGCGTGAACTTTGTGTCTGATTTTAGGGTGCGATTTGGTTTAAACTTCGGAATCAGAAAGGGAAACGGAAACGGAATGTGGCGGAATAAGAATCGGAATGACTATTTATTCAATATGTTTGGTTCAATCTGGAATGGGAATGCGATTCTCTTTGAAGCTGTTTGGTTTGTTAATGATCGTAATAAAAATGAGTACAAAATTTATTAAAAATAATTTAGTAAATAATAATAATTATAATTTCAATTAAATTAAAAAATATACAAAAATTTATATCATCTAGAAAAGCAAATTAATGATTTATTGATGATAACTTTTTTTACTGTACAAAAAAGTTGTATTATAAACTAGTACAGGAAAATACATTTGCACATAATATATCTATATATTATATAAATTATAAGGTGGATATATATAAATTATAAGGTGGATATGTTGGGTACGTGGGTTGGTAAAATAGTGGTGGGTATATGTTGGGTAAAACGTGGATATGTTATATTATTATTATTTTATATATATATATAAATCATTAGGAATGAGAATGAAATTTGATTGAAGTGAAAAGTGGAGGGAATGAATAATTGTCAAAGTTGGGGAATGAGATTCTAATTCCCAAGCTATATTTGGTTAACCAAAAAGGGAATAATTTACTATCATTTCCATTCCATAATCTAAATTTATCTAACCAAACACTCCCTTAGGGGGGAATGAAATATTTGGAATGAATTTTAGGTCACATTGGCGGTAAATTAAAGATTAAGGTTATTAATGAGTGGGGTTTTTTATAATTAAAAGGTGGTTTTTTTATTGTTATGAAATAATGAGTGGAATGTTAGGAAAATTGAGTCAAATTATATACTTTGCTCATTAATATGATATCCGCACATTAAATGTATTGAGAACATATTTTTAATGAGCGGAAACTATACCTATATTAAATTTTGGTCACTAAAACCCTTTTTTCTTGCAGTGGAGATGACTGGAAAGATTGTTTGGAAAACTTAAATCAAATGGTTTTAGTTGTATCTCACATTTTCCGCGAAGGTAACAAAGTCGCAGATTGTTTGGCTAATTTAGGTAGAATTACTCAAAAAGAGAATTGGTGGGACTTTGCCCCATCAGTCTGCTTAGAATTTATTAGTGAGAACTTAAACGACGGTGTTGTCTATGGGTTTGTTTAATTGCTTGCTCTCTCTTTGTATGTTTTCTTTTTTCAATTTTAATTAAGCAGGTTCGGTTTCAGTGCTGCTTGGGTGCCAACCTAGTTGGGATTCTCTGCCCTCACAACCACTCACCTAGTTCCAATTAAAAAAATTAATCTATAGATTATTGCATACATATCTATTTTATTATTAATAGGTGGTAACACAAGAAAAAAAAAACTGTTCCAAGAAAAAAATGGAATGATGTAGAATTTAATGTGTTTCTTGATATTTGTGTTCGGGGCACCAATCTTGGTAAAAGAAGTGGAGGGGGATGGGGTCTGAAAGGATGGCCATGGGTAGAAAATGAAATGAAAATTGCGGGTCACATATTTACTAAAGATCAGATGAGAAATAAATGGGATTCGATGAAACTCCATTGGAAACTGTGGAAAGATCTAAAGGGAAAAGAGACAGTAAAAGGGACATCGTGATTGCTTCAATGGCACTACATAATTATATTCGAAGAAACACATTAGCAGATCCTGATTTTGTGCCGTATGACTCATTGAGTAGTTCAAATGATGTTGATACAAATGAAAATCACGAGGAAACTGGAGCAACTCAAATGAATGCTTTGAGAGATGAGATTGCTTCCATCCTATTTAGAGATAAAAATTGATCTCTAAAATGAAGAAATATTACAGACAATTTTATAGCAATTTAATTTTTAGTATATAGTTTTTTTTATGGAAAAATGAAGTTATATATAAATAATTATTTTTGTAATTGTAATTTAGTTATTTAGGTTATTTTTATTATTTTTAGAATTAATTTATATATTTATTTAAATCATGTCCATATTAGTCATTTTACATACTAACAGCAACACGCAATCATAGTTTTACCAAACACTAATAATCAAACAGCAAACAACAAACAGCAAACCGTAACAACAAACAGCAAACAACAACAGCAGATAAAACAAACAGGCCCTTCCTTAAAAATAATTGTGATCAATGTAATTAATTTAAATACCAACAGTCAATTTCCTTCATGAATAATCATGTCCGTTCCTGAATAGTCATGTCTGTTTGTGAATATTGGCTTTGTTTTTATGTTTTATATATAATAGGTGTGTCTCTGCCAATTACTAGTAAATTTCAAGTCAGCAGTTATGGGACATTTTCCTGGAGATTTGATCACTGAAATTTTTATATGTTTGCCTGTTAAGTCAGTTCTACGATTCAGACGCGTTTCTAAATCTTTATGCGCAATCATAGATAGCCCTAATTTCGCAAATTACTATCTCATGAGATCTTCTGAAAACATCAGTCGTCGCAAGGTAATTTTACAGCATACATCATTGAAGAATGAGCCAAGACGATTTCATATAATTGATATGAATGATGGTGAGGAACAAGAGATTCTACTCGAAAAACCAAGCTTAGATATATGGAAAAACATATATGGCAACTGCAATGGTTTGCTTCTTATATATGGAAGTTGTTGCAAGATTGCTTTATGGAATCCATCCACTCGGAAGTATATGAATCTCCCGGATTGCCCTTCGGAAGCTGTAAGAAATTACAAAATATTTGGATTGGGTTTGGGTTATGATAACTCTATTAATGATTACAAAGTTGTGCTTATGTTATCTACACTGATTAAAACCCGAGTTTGGATTTATAGGATGAGATTGAAAAGGTGGACAAGGATTAAAGATTGTCCAAATTGTGTAGGATTATACTCTGGATTTGGATACTTTGCAGATGGTAGTCTACACTGGTTAGGCTCGGGTGACTGTGATATTTTGGCATTTGATATGAAAAAGGAGATGTTCTCGTTATTGCCTAAGCCTTTTTACCCCAGTATACCAGTTTTGACTGATTTGCATGTTTTAGAAGGGTGTCTTTGCTTCAGCTTTTCCTTTGGTCGTCACTCTGATTTATACATCAGAAAGAAGGATGAATTTGACCAGTTTACTTGGGAACGATTGTGCTATGTTAAAGAACCCATATATGCTTCCCCACATTATTCTGGAAAAGTCAAAGTCTTGGGATATTCAAAGAGCACGAATAAGATTCTTCTTAGTTATGGTATAAACAAATTGGTCTCATACAACATTGAAGAGAAAAGTTTTGGAAACATTAAAATAAACAATCCTAATTTGTGGTTGTCATTTTGTTTTCCTGTTTTTTGTATTGAAAGTCTTGTGTGGGTGTAATTAATTTGTGCAAATACACAGATTCATTGATAGCTTCTGCAAAGTCTTTTTAGTATATGTTTAAGTAATTGTTGGATTCAATATTTTGTTGCTTTGCAAACTAAAAACTTTGACAATTTGCGTGCCATTACATTTTATATCAATTGTTTCTAGATGAACTTTTATTTGCAGTTAATTAATAATAGTGAATGCCAATGTGAATGAATAATGCAAAAAACAAAATAGAAAAGGTCTGAACTTGATGCTTAGATAGTATAAAATAAAATATATTCTAAAATATTAATAATTTTGGATAAAATTATTGGGAGGTCAATTAGGAGTCAGCGAAATTAAGATTAAGGGGCATGTTGAAATAAAAAACATAATTTTATGTATTTGAATTAGAAACCAATTTGGAGTCAAATGTTGACCATATATGCATGTGAATGAAAACTTTAGTTGAAAAGTGTGGTTTGAAATAGTCCAATATGTGCTATAAAATTTAAAATTAAAATGTATGGTAAGTTTATATTTTATTGTTTGTGAGGAATTATAAAATGTATGATTCAATTCTTCAATAAGATTGAATCTCTGTTCACCATATGTGAGAACCATACTCATGTACTTTTTTTCATTCTACATATTTTTTTCCCATTTCATTAATAGTTCTTCCCTTGTATTTTTTGTATGGTAAGGACCCGCCTGATTTCATCGCGGCTTCAATTGAAGCTAAACGATATGTCAATTTCTCTCTCTTTTTGTGGTTTTGGCTAAATTCAAAATTTTGCAAACTTTTAAACCACGTTGTTTATATTTGAAAATGATTCAAGCCACATGGTTGGAGAACAAGAGAAATACGATAAACCGTATTTGTAAACTTTTAAACTATAAAAAATATCTTTGCAAATGCATAAATCTTATCGAGAATGAGTTACCAAGTGATTTATATATTTATCAGTTCGACTAATCTCACCTCCCCTTGTTCTCAAGAAAAATGGGATTTAATGACGAAAAACCATCACTAGAAATCTAATTCCACTCATTAAATGTTTTTAATGAGTGGAATTTTCCCCTTGAGGAAGCCCTTCTTACTAAAAGTATTAATGAGCGGAATAATTCCGCTCATTATTAGCTTACAATGAGTGGACATTTACCCTTACTAGAAACTATATATAATGATTAAAAATACACTCATTAAAAGTATTTATATTGATAAAAAATACGCTCATTAAAAATATTTATAATGATTAAAAATACACGCATTAAAAGTATTTATAATGATTAAAAATACGTCCATTAAAAATATTTAAAATATATAATGATTTGGATTGAAGGGAGCTGCTCTAAATTAGAGAGAAAACATATTAAAAACTACTAATTGAACATTATAAAAGATCATAAGAATGCAATGGTAATGAAATACCATTTGGCCAATACATCCACAGGGCATTTCATGACCATATTTAGTACGAAAATCTAAGCAGGTCAACCAAACTTCAGTTTTTCATCACGTAAAACCTAAGCATAGGTAGTAGCTACTATATGTGATACCCACTAAACTCAAAATTTATACTATATGTTCTATCTGGGAACATTCAGATACTGACACAAAAATTTCTATTAATTTCTAAAAGTATAGGCAATGGCAAGCTTAATGGTGGAGTCCACAACAACTACTCAAAACAGGTGGAGTAAACTCACAACTTCTGGGCACAAAGAGAGAGAGACGTGGAGAGTGAAATCATAGCAAGAGCAGGGGAAATAATAGCCAAGCCAAGTTTTGGAATAGGCTATGAAAATGGCAGACAAGTTTTTGAAAAATTAAGAGCAAATGACCTTATAGAAGATCATTAGTTTTTGAAAACGTACTACAAACTAATAAAAGATCATTAGTTTTTGAAAACATAGTACGAACTAATATTTGAGCATTATAGAAGATCATAAGAATGCAATAGTAATAAAATACCATTTGGCCAACACATCCAGGGGCATTTCATAACCATATTGAACCGAAACTCAGCTGCCTCATTTCGAGCTTGTTGGACTAATGTCCTTGCATCAGCTGTAAATTGACAAAGAAAATGAAATTTCATGCTAATAATCCATAAGAGTTAACCAAAAGCAAGGGTGCAGATGCAGTACAAACCAGAATATTTTGCAAACGCGGCAAAATGTGAAGCAAAGAAGAGTTGAGATTTTAAAGAAGATTCATTCATGAGTAGCTCAAGCTGGTTTCAGTAGTATTTACCTAGACATTAAACATTTGCCTGAATTTAATTTGTATTGGATCGTAACTAGAGAGGGTGAATTATCAGGTCGCAGTCTAGAAAAGAAATATGAAAACTTCTAGCACGTAGGCTTTCCATCACAAATGTTCAGAGAAACTGCAGTCAACAGGTTATTTTGATGGTGTAGAAAAAATGAGGTATCTACATTATTTCCCATCATTCCTATCATTGCGTGTCCAATCATGCTTCACAATGTGTACATTGCACGTAAAACTATAACCTTTATTGAACAAAATTAAACTCTGTAGTGACTAAACTAAAAGTGCATCACATCATAAAAAGAAATGCAGTTTCATTTCACAGGAGGGAAAGAGAAGCTAACCTGTCATGCCAGTGGCCAGTAATCCAAGGTACTTGGTAACAGGGAAAAGATGGGTAATACTAGTCCGATCCAAAAGCTTGTCCTGCTCAAATTTCAAGACGTGAATTTCCAAATTAAGCAAAAACATTCGAGTTCTAGATCAAAAAATTGAGAAGGTCACTTACCTGTGTGACAACACAGACAGAGTCCATCCCACGAGCTTCAATGGATGTAATGGAAGCGGCCTTCACAGCTTTAAACGAATATTCTACAATAAAAATGACTCAAAATTTAAATAAACCTGTAGGATTCACAACTTGCCACGAAGACACATGAAATAGAGTCTAAGTATTGCTTGATAAATTTTCTTAACTTGTCCCATTTATGATACGTTACAAAATTGACTTTACCGATAAAATTATGCTTATAGATAACAGAAGCATGTCTCGTATGCTATGAAATACTAGAAAATCACGGAAGTTCAGTTAGGTCCCTCAAGGTGGAAAATTTTGCAACTTAGGATCTTAACAGGACTTAAGCTTGGTTTCTAACATTATTTTCCAACAACAAATCAATTACATTTAAGGCTTTGTCCTCTAGTTGCAGCAACTATGCCAGAAAACGAAGATTCACTTACGTTCCAGTCCTCACAGAATGAAGGAGACTGCGAGCTCTCAGACGACTTCTATGCAAGTACAGGGAAGCCCGAAAAATTGACAAGCACATGTACCATGAGATGTACATGAAAGTGAAAGGTAACATGTTCAAGAACAAGTGCGTGCTGATGGAAAGTATCCATAAATCAATGGCTGAAAAAGCAAGAGAGAAGACCTTGCCTTACCAGTTTGAGGCTAAACGTGCAAGGAGTAAGGCAAGCAGGGAGAGAAATATTGCAAGAAGAGAGGAGCCTTTTACACAGGGCCTGGGAGAAAAGGCACCACAACAGCTAATTTTGTCTTTTTTCACATGAAAAGACTTTTTACAAACAAACAAATAACAGATGACCACAACAGAATATTACAATTCTCAGCAAATTTAACCAACCATCTAGCTGCTCATTTGCAAAACTATTGAGCAAATTCTTTTCAATTACTGAAATGAAACCTCACCTGCTAGAAGCTGAACAAACAATGTTGTCTCACAATCTCTCAGCCTCTCAACCAATTTGGATAAGAAGGGGAGTAAATAATTCATGCTTAACTTCCTTTATATCCTGCTTAAAACAGAAAAATAAATAAACTAGCGAATCATAACCTTTGTGAAATAGTCTCACTAAGGTTCAAATAAAAAATTAACAAAATTGGCAGTAAAAAATACCTAAGATAATCCCAAACATTATTAAAATGATATGCAACTCTACATGTATTCGTCATTTCCATTTTCTATTTTATTTGGCCTAATAAAGAAAGATTGAACACTCTACATTACATTGATTACATTCTATTATAACCCTATTTAGAGTAAAGTAACAAATATTATTCCCCTTCCCCAAAATATTTGATTTTCATCTCAGTGTACCCTGGAAAAAGCAGTTCACAGCAGCTTACTCATTGAAATAACGTTGACCATGATGGATGTTAGTAGTTGTCATACTCAAATCATTGAATTCCCCAACAACATCCTCTAATGCTCCCAATATATCAAGTCTCTGCATTGAGAAGGAACAAATTATTTGGCATTTAAATTTGCTTACATGTGCTTACCAGTTTATGTGTTCACTATAATACATATAGAACATAAGACCAAGGTAATTTGAGGATAAAAATACTTAAGACTTAAGACTCGGGTAAATTTCATCAATGGTGTACAACCTTTAGTCCGTTTCACACTTGGTGTACAACCTTTAATTTTTCTCACTAATATGTACGAACTTATAGGTCACCTCCCACTTTGGTGTACAACAGGTAAAAATGACCGGTCAACGCATAGTCAACGTGCCACTTCATCACTTTTCATTCAAATCATTAATAAAAGTGGGACCCACAAATTAAAAAATAATTAATTTTTATCCTTTCTCTTTTTTACCCTTATCCTTCCATATCTTCATCTTCTTCCTTCTATTTTTCTCTCTCTCTAACCTCTCTCTCCAAATTTATTTCTCTCTCTAGCTCATCTCTCTCTAACCTTCTCTATAATATATAAATAATTAAGGTTTTTACTGATTGTTAATGATACGTAAACTCTGGTCGGTAAGAATAAAGAAAAAGTGATAATGCTTGTCTATTTAAGTTATAGGAAACTTCATTTTGCTGTACTATATTTTCATGTTACTTCGTGCGTCCAATGTCTTGAAAAAATAAAATCCATTTTCACCATAACAGTTTAAACTATGATCCTGATTGATCGTTATTGATAATTTTTGAGTTATTATAATGTTGAACCTCTCATTTTTTAACACTAGTCCTTAAAAATTGATTAATTTTTGTGTTCTGTTACCTTGAAGCTAGCAAGAGCTATTCTCAGCCCTGTAAAATTAATTCATAGGAATGTAAATGTTTTTGCGAATTATTCTAAATTTATTACGGATTGATAACTATAGCAACCAGTAGTTATTTTCGTTTTAAAAGTAACAAAATATGATTTGATTAATTTGAGAAGCATTCATTTTTTGTTTCAAAAAAAAAAAAAAGAAGCATTCATTTTTATAATTTCATATGGAATGGAAATAGATATTTTTCCAACATAAATAGCACTGCAACTCTATTTCATTGAGGAAAAAAATTACCCGCATCAAATTTTTACATGTTTTGATTGGTTAGGTATTATTTCTTTGTTGAACCATAGTTTGTTTGAACCATTAGAAAAGCAATCTCAAATAAAGAAGGTTAGAGAGAAAAACAAATTTGAAGAGAGATTAGAGAGAGAAAAAAATTTGAAGAGAGAAAGAAATAGAGGGGAGAAGGTGAAGATATGGAGAGATAAGGGTAAAAAAGAGAAAGGATAAAAATTAATTATTTTTTAATTTGTGGGTCCCACGTGCGTTGACAGGTCATTTTTACCTGCTGTACACCAAAGTGGGAGGTCACCTATAAGGTCGTACATATTAGTGAGACAAAATGAATGGTTGTACACCAAAGTGTGAAATGGGACAAAGGTTGTACACCATTAGTGAAAGTTACCCCTTAAGACTCCATTAACTACTCCTTTCAGTTTGACCTCATCGAGATGAAAAGCAGCATGTTTAGCATCAACCAAAGTTACAACACCGTCCAACTTGACATCATTACAAACCGCATCCTCAGCATAAAAAATCTGAATTATTGGTGCTGGATTAGCAAGACCTGTAAGGTTTCAGTATGGCATATTTTAGTAAATGTGTAACAAGTACATCATTTGATGTACACACAACAAGAAAGCATTTAGATAACAAGTCACTACTGTATAGCGATTTCAGAACAGTACATTTTGACTAATACAGTAATATCTAACCTGTAGTTTCAATTACAATATGATCAAAATTTCCTCTGTTTTTAGCCACTAGTTCAGCTATCATTCTCACAAGATCACCCCTCACTGTACAGCACAAACAACCATTGTTCAACATAATAATGTCTTCAGCTCCAGTAGTTTTTGCAACAACTAGAGAACCATCAATGTCAACTTCACCGTACTGCAATTCAACATTAGGAGAGGAAATTATACATCTGCACACTATAAACGTACTCTCACAAGCAGGACTATAATAATAAACTTACAAAAGTTTGAGATTATGTACCATGGTCATAATGATACAACAATATACATAGAGACTCCCATGATTATAGCAAAAATGGTGGTTTAACTAATAAGCGAACAGCCAAAAACAATGCAAACTAATACCTCATTCTCAATCACTGCTATGCGCTTCCCATGGTCTGCAGTCAATATATGGTTAAGTAATGTTGTCTGTTCATCAACGCAAGGAAAAATGTCAGCCCAATTAAGTCCAGTTGAGAAGAAATTCAAGAAAATGGAAATTTTTAACTAGCATTTGCATTGACCATTTAGAAAGCTTAATAAGTCAGCAATTACATTTGAAGTAGCATATCTTCTTAATTTTAGTACGAATTAATACAAAGGGAAAAGGTAACAACTAAAATAGAAAGATTACAATACCTTTCCAGAACCCAAAAAGCCGGTAATAATGGTAGCAGGAATTCGATCATCGGGAGGAATCTTGGTGGTGACATCACAATCCTCGGATGCGGCGGCAAAAGAAAATCTACAGGGGTTTTTGAAAGATGGTTTGGAGAAACCGAGAGCGAGGTTTGTAGAATGAAAGGAGCGGGTAGCTTGAATGGATAAGGTGGGTTGAGGTTTGAAGAAAAGAGGAAGGAGTGAGGTGCCACTAGTGGAAAGAGGGGTTTGTTGGCGAGAAGAGAAGGAAATGAAGGAGGTGGCTCTTGCTATATCCACTGATAGTGAAGCCATGTGCGGGAAGAGAGAGAGGTTGGGGTTTTTGATGGGTTTTGAGTTTCCAACTCCACTTCTTAAGACATTGAATCTAAACCCATAAAGGAAAAAGGAAAACACATAAAGACATTGAATCTAAACACATAAAGGAAAACACAAGAACATGAAGATAACATGAAAAAATAAAGAAATTAACAAGAGATGAGAAGAGATACCGAACAGAATGAGGAAAACCCAAAAATCTGCTGAAGAAGGAATAGAGAGGCTCGTTGAGTCCCAATTTCAGAAGATGAGAGTGAGAAGATGGGAGCAGACCTAGGTCGAACAGGAAGGAGAGCTTTTTTGGCTGAAAGCGTGAACTTTGTGTCTGATTTTAGGGTGCGATTTGGTTTAAACTTCGGAATCAGAAAGGGAAACGGAAACGGAATGTGGCGGAATAAGAATCGGAATGACTATTTATTCAATATGTTTGGTTCAACCTGGAATGGGAATGCGATTCTCTTTGAAGCTGTTTGGTTTGTTAATGATCGTAATAAAAATGAGTACAAAATTTATTAAAAATAATTTAGTAAATAATAATAATTATAATTTCAATTAAATTAAAAAATATACAAAAATTTATATCATCTAGAAAAGCAAATTAATGATTTATTGATGATAACTTTTTTTACTGTACAAAAAAGTTGTATTATAAACTAGTACAGGAAAATACATTTGCACATAATATATCTATATATTATATAAATTATAAGGTGGATATATATAAATTATAAGGTGGATATGTTGGGTACGTGGGTTGGTAAAATAGTGGTGGGTATATGTTGGGTAAAACGTGGATATGTTATATTATTATTATTTTATATATATATATAAATCATTAGGAATGAGAATGAAATTTGATTGAAGTGAAAAGTGGAGGGAATGAATAATTGTCAAAGTTGGGGAATGAGATTCTAATTCCCAAGCTATATTTGGTTAACCAAAAAGGGAATAATTTACTATCATTTCCATTCCATAATCTAAATTTATCTAACCAAACACTCCCTTAGGGGGGAATGAAATATTTGGAATGAATTTTAGGTCACATTGGCGGTAAATTAAAGATTAAGGTTATTAATGAGTGGGGTTTTTTATAATTAAAAGGTGGTTTTTTTATTGTTATGAAATAATGAGTGGAATGTTAGGAAAATTGAGTCAAATTATATACTTTGCTCATTAATATGATATCCGCACATTAAATGTATTGAGAACATATTTTTAATGAGCGGAAACTATACCTATATTAAATTTTGGTCACTAAAACCCTTTTTTCTTGCAGTGGAGATGACTGGAAAGATTGTTTGGAAAACTTAAATCAAATGGTTTTAGTTGTATCTCACATTTTCCGCGAAGGTAACAAAGTCGCAGATTGTTTGGCTAATTTAGGTAGAATTACTCAAAAACAGAATTGGTGGGACTTTGCCCCATCAGTCTGCTTAGAATTTATTAGTGAGAACTTAAACGACGGTGTTGTCTATGGGTTTGTTTAATTGCTTGCTCTCTCTTTGTATGTTTTCTTTTTTCAATTTTAATTAAGCAGGTTCGGTTTCAGTGCTGCTTGGGTGCCAACCTAGTTGGGATTCTCTGCCCTCACAACCACTCACCTAGTTCCAATTAAAAAAATTAATCTATAGATTATTGCATACATATCTATTTTATTATTAATAGGTGGTAACACAAGAAAAAAAAAACTGTTCCAAGAAAAAAATGGAATGATGTAGAATTTAATGTGTTTCTTGATATTTGTGTTCGGGGCACCAATCTTGGTAAAAGAAGTGGAGGGGGATGGGGTCTGAAAGGATGGCCATGGGTAGAAAATGAAATGAAAATTGCGGGTCACATATTTACTAAAGATCAGATGAGAAATAAATGGGATTCGATGAAACTCCATTGGAAACTGTGGAAAGATCTAAAGGGAAAAGAGACAGTAAAAGGGACATCGTGATTGCTTCAATGGCACTACATAATTATATTCGAAGAAACACATTAGCAGATCCTGATTTTGTGCCGTATGACTCATTGAGTAGTTCAAATGATGTTGATACAAATGAAAATCACGAGGAAACTGGAGCAACTCAAATGAATGCTTTGAGAGATGAGATTGCTTCCATCCTATTTAGAGATAAAAATTGATCTTTAAAATGAAGAAATATTACAGACAATTTTATAGCAATTTAATTTTTAGTATATAGTTTTTTTTATGGAAAAATGAAGTTATATATAAATAATTATTTTTGTAATTGTAATTTAGTTATTTAGGTTATTTTTATTATTTTTAGAATTAATTTATATATTTATTTAAATCATGTCCATATTAGTCATTTTACATACTAACAGCAACACGCAATCATAGTTTTACCAAACACTAATAATCAAACAGCAAACAACAAACAGCAAACCGTAACAACAAACAGCAAACAGCAACAGCAGATAAAACAAACAGGCCCTTCCTTAAAAATAATTGTGATCAATGTAATTAATTTAAATACCAACAGTCAATTTCCTTCATGAATAATCATGTCCGTTCCTGAATAGTCATGTCTGTTTGTGAATATTGGCTTTGTTTTTATGTTTTATATATAATAGGTGTGTCTCTGCCAATTACTAGTAAATTTCAAGTCAGCAGTTATGGGACATTTTCCTGGAGATTTGATCACTGAAATTTTTATATGTTTGCCTGTTAAGTCAGTTCTACGATTCAGACGCGTTTCTAAATCTTTATGCGCAATCATAGATAGCCCTAATTTCGCAAATTACTATCTCATGAGATCTTCTGAAAACATCAGTCGTCGCAAGGTAATTTTACAGCATACATCATTGAAGAATGAGCCAAGACGATTTCATATAATTGATATGAATGATGGTGAGGAACAAGAGATTCTACTCGAAAAACCAAGCTTAGATATATGGAAAAACATATATGGCAACTGCAATGGTTTGCTTCTTATATATGGAAGTTGTTGCAAGATTGCTTTATGGAATCCATCCACTCGGAAGTATATGAATCTCCCGGATTGCCCTTCGGAAGCTGTAAGAAATTACAAAATATTTGGATTGGGTTTGGGTTATGATAACTCTATTAATGATTACAAAGTTGTGCTTATGTTATCTACACTGATTAAAACCCGAGTTTGGATTTATAGGATGAGATTGAAAAGGTGGACAAGGATTAAAGATTGTCCAAATTGTGTAGGATTATACTCTGGATTTGGATACTTTGCAGATGGTAGTCTACACTGGTTAGGCTCGGGTGACTGTGATATTTTGGCATTTGATATGAAAAAGGAGATGTTCTCGTTATTGCCTAAGCCTTTTTACCCCAGTATACCAGTTTTGACTGATTTGCATGTTTTAGAAGGGTGTCTTTGCTTCAGCTTTTCCTTTGGTCGTCACTCTGATTTATACATCAGAAAGAAGGATGAATTTGACCAGTTTACTTGGGAACGATTGTGCTATGTTAAAGAACCCATATATGCTTCCCCACATTATTCTGGAAAAGTCAAAGTCTTGGGATATTCAAAGAGCACGAATAAGATTCTTCTTAGTTATGGTATAAACAAATTGGTCTCATACAACATTGAAGAGAAAAGTTTTGGAAACATTAAAATAAACAATCCTAATTTGTGGTTGTCATTTTGTTTTCCTGTTTTTTGTATTGAAAGTCTTGTGTGGGTGTAATTAATTTGTGCAAATACACAGATTCATTGATAGCTTCTGCAAAGTCTTTTTAGTATATGTTTAAGTAATTGTTGGATTCAATATTTTGTTGCTTTGCAAACTAAAAACTTTGACAATTTGCGTGCCATTACATTTTATATCAATTGTTTCTAGATGAACTTTTATTTGCAGTTAATTAATAATAGTGAATGCCAATGTGAATGAATAATGCAAAAAACAAAATAGAAAAGGTCTGAACTTGAAATCTAATTCCACTCATTATCGAGAATGAGTTACCAAGTGATTTATATATTTATCAGTTCGACTAATCTCACCTCCCCTTGTTCTCAAGAAAAATGGGATTTAATGACGAAAAACCATCACTAGAAATCTAATTCCACTCATTAAATGTTTTTAATGAGCGGAATTTTCCCCTTGAGGAAGCCCTTCTTACTAAAAGTATTAATGAGCGGAATAATTCCGCTCATTATTAGCTTACAATGAGTGGACATTTACCCTTACTAGAAACTATATATAATGATTAAAAATACACTCATTAAAAGTATTTATATTGATAAAAAATACGCTCATTAAAAATATTTATAATGATTAAAAATACACACATTAAAAGTATTTATAATGATTAAAAATACGTCCATTAAAAATATTTAAAATATATAATGATTTGGATTGAAGGGAGCTGCTCTAAATTAGAGAGAAAACATATTAAAATATACTAATTGAACATTATAAAAGATCATAAGAATGCAATGGTAATGAAATACCATTTGGCCAATACATCCACAGGGCATTTCATGACCATATTTAGTACGAAAATCTAAGCAGGTCAACCAAACTTCAGTTTTTCATCACGTAAAACCTAAGCATAGGTAGTAGCTACTATATGTGATACCCACTAAACTCAAAATTTATACTATATGTTCTATCTGGGAACATTCAGATACTGACACAAAAATTTCTATTAATTTCTAAAAGTATAGGCAATGGCAAGCTTAATGGTGGAGTCCACAACAACTACTCAAAACAGGTGGAGTAAACTCACAACTTCTGGGCACAAAGAGAGAGAGACGTGGAGAGTGAAATCATAACAAGAGCAGGGGAAATAATAGCAAAGCCAAGTTATGGAATAGGCTATGAAAATGGCAGACAAGTTTTTGAAAAATTAAGAGCAAATGACCTTATAGAAGATCATTAGTTTTTGAAAACGTACTACAAACTAATAAAAGATCATTAGTTTTTGAAAACATAGTACGAACTAATATTTGAGCATTATAGAAGATCATAAGAATGCAATAGTAATAAAATACCATTTGGCCAACACATCCAGGGGCATTTCATAACCATATTGAACCGAAACTCAGCTGCCTCATTTCGAGCTTGTTGGACTAATGTCCTTGCATCAGCTGTAAATTGACAAAGAAAATGAAATTTCATGCTAATAATCCATAAGAGTTAACCAAAAGCAAGGGTGCAGATGCAGTACAAACCAGAATATTTTGCAAACGCGGCAAAATGTGAAGCAAAGAAGAGTTGAGATTTTAAAGAAGATTCATTCATGAGTAGCTCAAGCTGGTTTCAGTAGTATTTACCTAGACATTAAACATTTTCCTGAATTTAATTTGTATTGGATCGTAACTAGAGAGGGTGAATTATCAGGTCGCAGTCTAGAAAAGAAATATGAAAACTTCTAGCACGTAGGCTTTCCATCACAAATGTTCAGAGAAACTGCAGTCAACAGGTTATTTTGATGGTGTAGAAAAAATGAGGTATCTACATTATTTCCCATCATTCCTATCATTGCGTGTCCAATCATGCTTCACAATGTGTACATTGAACGTAAAACTATAACCTTTATTGAACAAAATTAAACTCTGTAGTGACTAAACTAAAAGTGCATCACATCATAAAAAGAAATGCAGTTTCATTTCACAGGAGGGAAAGAGAAGCTAACCTGTCATGCCAGTGGCCAGTAATCCAAGGTACTTGGTAACAGGGAAAAGATGGGTAATACTAGTCCGATCCAAAAGCTTGTCCTGCTCAAATTTCAAGACGTGAATTTCCAAATTAAGCAAAAACATTCGAGTTCTAGATCAAAAAATTGAGAAGGTCACTTACCTGTGTGACAACACAGACAGAGTCCATCCCACGAGCTTCAATGGATGTAATGGAAGCGGCCTTCACAGCTTTAAACGAATATTCTACAATAAAAATGACTCAAAATTTAAATAAACCTGTAGGATTCACAACTTGCCACGAAGACACATGAAATAGAGTCTAAGTATTGCTTGATAAATTTTCTTAACTTGTCCCATTTATGATACGTTACAAAATTGACTTTACCGATAAAATTATGCTTATAGATAACAGAAGCATGTCTCGTATGCTATGAAATACTAGAAAATCACGGAAGTTCAGTTAGGTCCCTCAAGGTGGAAAATTTTGCAACTTAGGATCTTAGTTTTAAAACCTTTGAAAACAGGACTTAAGCTTGGTGTCTAACATTATTTTCCAACAACAAATCAATTACATTTAAGGCTTTGTCCTCTAGTTGCAGCAACTATGCCAGAAAACGAAGATTCACTTACGTTCCAGTCCTCACAGAATGAAGGAGACTGCGAGTTCTCAGACGACTTCTATGCAAGTACAGGGAAGCCCGAAAAATTGACAAGCACATGTACCATGAGATGTACATGAAAGTGAAAGGTAACATGTTCAAGAACAAGTGCGTGCTGATGGAAAGTATCCATAAATCAATGGCTGAAAAAGCAAGAGAGAAGACCTTGCCTTACCAGTTTGAGGCTAAACGTGCAAGGAGTAAGGCAAGCAGGGAGAGAAATATTGCAAGAAGAGAGGAGCGTTTTACACAGGGCCTGGGAGAAAAGGCACCACAACAGCTAATTTTGCCTTTTTTCACATGAAAAGACTTTTTACAAACAAACAAATAACAGATGACCACAACAGAATATTACAATTCTCAGCAAATTTAACCAACCATCTAGCTGCTCATTTGCAAAACTATTGAGCAAATTCTTTTCAATTACTGAAATGAAACCTCACCTGCTAGAAGCTGAACAAACAATGTTGTCTCACAATCTCTCAGCCTCTCAACCAATTTGGATAAGAAGGGGAGTAAATAATTCATGCTTAACTTCCTTTATATCCTGCTTAAAACAGAAAAATAAATAAACTAGCGAATCATAACCTTTGTGAAATAGTCTCACTAAGGTTCAAATAAAAAATTAACAAAATTGGCAGTAAAAAATACCTAAGATAATCCCAAACATTATTAAAATGATATGCAACTCTACATGTATTCGTCATTTCCATTTTCTATTTTATTTGGCCTAATAAAGAAAGATTGAACACTCTACATTACATTGATTACATTCTATTATAACCCTATTTAGAGTAAAGTAACAAATATTATTCCCCTTCCCCAAAATATTTGATTTTCATCTCAGTGTACCCTGGAAAAAGCAGTTCACAGCAGCTTACTCATTGAAATAACGCTGACCATGATGGATGTTAGTAGTTGTCATACTCAAATCATTGAATTCCCCCAACAACATCCTCTAATGCTCCCAATATATCAAGTCTCTGCATTGAGAAGGAACAAATTATTTGGCATTTAAATTTGCTTACATGTGCTTACCAATTTATGTGTTGACTATAATACATATAGAACATAAGACCAAGGTAATTTGAGGATAAAAATACTTAAGACTTAAGACTCCATTAACTACTCCTTTCAGTTTGACCTCATCGAGATGAAAAGCAGCATGTTTAGCATCAACCAAAGTTACAACACCGTCCAACTTGACATCATTACAAACCGCATCCTCAGCATAAAAAATCTGAATTATTGGTGCTGGATTAGCAAGACCTGTAAGGTTTCAGTATGGCATATTTTAGTAAATGTGTAACAAGTACATCATTTGATGTACACACAACAAGAAAGCATTTAGATAACAAGTCACTACTGTATAGCGATTTCAGAACAGTACATTTTGACTAATACAGTAATATCTAACCTGTAGTTTCAATTACAATATGATCAAAATTTCCTCTGTTTTTAGCCACTAGTTCAGCTATCATTCTCACAAGATCACCCCTCACTGTACAGCACAAACAACCATTGTTCAACATAATAATGTCTTCAGCTCCAGTAGTTTTTGCAGCAACTAGAGAACCATCAATGTCAAATTCACCGTACTGCAATTCAACATTAGGAGAGGAAATTATACATCTGCACACTATAAACGTACTCTCACAAGCAGGACTATAATAATAAACTTACAAAAGTTTGAGATTATGTACCATGGTCATAATGATACAACAATATACATAGAGACTCCCATGATTATAGCAAAAATGGTGGTTTAACTAATAAGCGAACAGCCAAAAACAATGCAAACTAATACCTCATTCTCAATCACTGCTATGCGCTTCCCATGGTCTGCAGTCAATATATGGTTAAGTAATGTTGTCTGTTCATCAACGCATGGAAAAATGTCAGCCCAATTAAGTCCAGTTGAGAAGAAATTCAAGAAAATGGAAATTTTTAACTAGCATTTGCATTGACCATTTAGAAAGCTTAATAAGTCAGCAATTACATTTGAAGTAGCATATCTTCTTAATTTTAGTACGAATTAATACAAAGGGAAAAGGTAACAACTAAAATAGAAAGATTACAATACCTTTCCAGAACCCAAAAAGCCGGTAATAATGGTAGCAGGAATTCGATCATCGGGAGGAATCTTGGTGGTGACATCACAATCCTCGGATGCGGCGGCAAAAGAAAATCTACAGGGGTTTTTGAAAGATGGTTTGGAGAAACCGAGAGCGAGGTTTGTAGAATGAAAGGAGCGGGTAGCTTGAATGGATAAGGTGGGTTGAGGTTTGAAGAAAAGAGGAAGGAGTGAGGTGCCACTAGTGGAAAGAGGGGTTTGTTGGCGAGAAGAGAAGGAAATGAAGGAGGTGGCTCTTGCTATATCCACTGATAGTGAAGCCATGTGCGGGAAGAGAGAGAGGTTGGGGTTTTTGATGGGTTTTGAGTTTCCAACTCCACTTCTTAAGACATTGAATCTAAACCCATAAAGGAAAAAGGAAAACACATAAAGACATTGAATCTAAACACATAAAGGAAAACACAAGAACATGAAGATAACATGAAAAAATAAAGAAATTAACAAGAGATGAGAAGAGATACCGAACAGAATGAGGAAAACCCAAAAATCTGCTGAAGAAGGAATAGAGAGGCTCGTTGAGTCCCAATTTCAGAAGATGAGAGTGAGAAGATGGGAGCAGACCTAGGTCGAACAGGAAGGAGAGCTTTTTTGGCTGAAAGCGTGAACTTTGTGTCTGATTTTAGGGTGCGATTTGGTTTAAACTTCGGAATCAGAAAGGGAAACGGAAACGGAATGTGGCGGAATAAGAATCGGAATGACTATTTATTCAATATGTTTGGTTCAACCTGGAATGGGAATGCGATTCTCTTTGAAGCTGTTTGGTTTGTTAATGATCGTAATAAAAATGAGTACAAAATTTATTAAAAATAATTTAGTAAATAATAATAATTATAATTTCAATTAAATTAAAAAATATACAAAAATTTATATCATCTAGAAAAGCAAATTAATGATTTATTGATGATAACTTTTTTTACTGTACAAAAAAGTTGTATTATAAACTAGTACAGGAAAATACATTTGCACATAATATATCTATATATTATATAAATTATAAGGTGGATATATATAAATTATAAGGTGGATATGTTGGGTACGTGGGTTGGTAAAATAGTGGTGGGTATATGTTGGGTAAAACGTGGATATGTTATATTATTATTATTTTATATATATATATAAATCATTAGGAATGAGAATGAAATTTGATTGAAGTGAAAAGTGGAGGGAATGAATAATTGTCAAAGTTGGGGAATGAGATTCTAATTCCCAAGCTATATTTGGTTAACCAAAAAGGGAATAATTTACTATCATTTCCATTCCATAATCTAAATTTATCTAACCAAACACTCCCTTAGGGGGGAATGAAATATTTGGAATGAATTTTAGGTCACATTGGCGGTAAATTAAAGATTAAGGTTATTAATGAGTGGGGTTTTTTATAATTAAAAGGTGGTTTTTTTATTGTTATGAAATAATGAGTGGAATGTTAGGAAAATTGAGTCAAATTATATACTTTGCTCATTAATATGATATCCGCACATTAAATGTATTGAGAACATATTTTTAATGAGCGGAAACTATACCTATATTAAATTTTGGTCACTAAAACCCTTTTTTCTTGCAGTGGAGATGACTGGAAAGATTGTTTGGAAAACTTAAATCAAATGGTTTTAGTTGTATCTCACATTTTCCGCGAAGGTAACAAAGTCGCAGATTGTTTGGCTAATTTAGGTAGAATTACTCAAAAACAGAATTGGTGGGACTTTGCCCCATCAGTCTGCTTAGAATTTATTAGTGAGAACTTAAACGACGGTGTTGTCTATGGGTTTGTTTAATTGCTTGCTCTCTCTTTGTATGTTTTCTTTTTTCAATTTTAATTAAGCAGGTTCGGTTTCAGTGCTGCTTGGGTGCCAACCTAGTTGGGATTCTCTGCCCTCACAACCACTCACCTAGTTCCAATTAAAAAAATTAATCTATAGATTATTGCATACATATCTATTTTATTATTAATAGGTGGTAACACAAGAAAAAAAAAACTGTTCCAAGAAAAAAATGGAATGATGTAGAATTTAATGTGTTTCTTGATATTTGTGTTCGGGGCACCAATCTTGGTAAAAGAAGTGGAGGGGGATGGGGTCTGAAAGGATGGCCATGGGTAGAAAATGAAATGAAAATTGCGGGTCACATATTTACTAAAGATCAGATGAGAAATAAATGGGATTCGATGAAACTCCATTGGAAACTGTGGAAAGATCTAAAGGGAAAAGAGACAGTAAAAGGGACATCGTGATTGCTTCAATGGCACTACATAATTATATTCGAAGAAACACATTAGCAGATCCTGATTTTGTGCCGTATGACTCATTGAGTAGTTCAAATGATGTTGATACAAATGAAAATCACGAGGAAACTGGAGCAACTCAAATGAATGCTTTGAGAGATGAGATTGCTTCCATCCTATTTAGAGATAAAAATTGATCTTTAAAATGAAGAAATATTACAGACAATTTTATAGCAATTTAATTTTTAGTATATAGTTTTTTTTATGGAAAAATGAAGTTATATATAAATAATTATTTTTGTAATTGTAATTTAGTTATTTAGGTTATTTTTATTATTTTTAGAATTAATTTATATATTTATTTAAATCATGTCCATATTAGTCATTTTACATACTAACAGCAACACGCAATCATAGTTTTACCAAACACTAATAATCAAACAGCAAACAACAAACAGCAAACCGTAACAACAAACAGCAAACAGCAACAGCAGATAAAACAAACAGGCCCTTCCTTAAAAATAATTGTGATCAATGTAATTAATTTAAATACCAACAGTCAATTTCCTTCATGAATAATCATGTCCGTTCCTGAATAGTCATGTCTGTTTGTGAATATTGGCTTTGTTTTTATGTTTTATATATAATAGGTGTGTCTCTGCCAATTACTAGTAAATTTCAAGTCAGCAGTTATGGGACATTTTCCTGGAGATTTGATCACTGAAATTTTTATATGTTTGCCTGTTAAGTCAGTTCTACGATTCAGACGCGTTTCTAAATCTTTATGCGCAATCATAGATAGCCCTAATTTCGCAAATTACTATCTCATGAGATCTTCTGAAAACATCAGTCGTCGCAAGGTAATTTTACAGCATACATCATTGAAGAATGAGCCAAGACGATTTCATATAATTGATATGAATGATGGTGAGGAACAAGAGATTCTACTCGAAAAACCAAGCTTAGATATATGGAAAAACATATATGGCAACTGCAATGGTTTGCTTCTTATATATGGAAGTTGTTGCAAGATTGCTTTATGGAATCCATCCACTCGGAAGTATATGAATCTCCCGGATTGCCCTTCGGAAGCTGTAAGAAATTACAAAATATTTGGATTGGGTTTGGGTTATGATAACTCTATTAATGATTACAAAGTTGTGCTTATGTTATCTACACTGATTAAAACCCGAGTTTGGATTTATAGGATGAGATTGAAAAGGTGGACAAGGATTAAAGATTGTCCAAATTGTGTAGGATTATACTCTGGATTTGGATACTTTGCAGATGGTAGTCTACACTGGTTAGGCTCGGGTGACTGTGATATTTTGGCATTTGATATGAAAAAGGAGATGTTCTCGTTATTGCCTAAGCCTTTTTACCCCAGTATACCAGTTTTGACTGATTTGCATGTTTTAGAAGGGTGTCTTTGCTTCAGCTTTTCCTTTGGTCGTCACTCTGATTTATACATCAGAAAGAAGGATGAATTTGACCAGTTTACTTGGGAACGATTGTGCTATGTTAAAGAACCCATATATGCTTCCCCACATTATTCTGGAAAAGTCAAAGTCTTGGGATATTCAAAGAGCACGAATAAGATTCTTCTTAGTTATGGTATAAACAAATTGGTCTCATACAACATTGAAGAGAAAAGTTTTGGAAACATTAAAATAAACAATCCTAATTTGTGGTTGTCATTTTGTTTTCCTGTTTTTTGTATTGAAAGTCTTGTGTGGGTGTAATTAATTTGTGCAAATACACAGATTCATTGATAGCTTCTGCAAAGTCTTTTTAGTATATGTTTAAGTAATTGTTGGATTCAATATTTTGTTGCTTTGCAAACTAAAAACTTTGACAATTTGCGTGCCATTACATTTTATATCAATTGTTTCTAGATGAACTTTTATTTGCAGTTAATTAATAATAGTGAATGCCAATGTGAATGAATAATGCAAAAAACAAAATAGAAAAGGTCTGAACTTGATGCTTAGATAGTATAAAATAAAATATATTCTAAAATATTAATAATTTTGGATAAAATTATTGGGAGGTCAATTAGGAGTCAGCGAAATTAAGATTAAGGGGCATGTTGAAATAAAAAACATAATTTTATGTATTTGAATTAGAAACCAATTTGGAGTCAAATGTTGACCATATATGCATGTGAATGAAAACTTTAGTTGAAAAGTGTGGTTTGAAATAGTCCAATATGTGCTATAAAATTTAAAATTAAAATGTATGGTAAGTTTATATTTTATTGTTTGTGAGGAATTATAAAATGTATGATTCAATTCTTCAATAAGATTGAATCTCTGTTCACCATATGTGAGAACCATACTCATGTACTTTTTTTCATTCTACATATTTTTTTCCCATTTCATTAATAGTTCTTCCCTTGTATTTTTTGTATGGTAAGGACCCGCCTGATTTCATCGCGGCTTCAATTGAAGCTAAACGATATGTCAATTTCTCTCTCTTTTTGTGGTTTTGGCTAAATTCAAAATTTTGCAAACTTTTAAACCACGTTGTTTATATTTGAAAATGATTCAAGCCACATGGTTGGAGAACAAGAGAAATACGATAAACCGTATTTGTAAACTTTTAAACTATAAAAAATATCTTTGCAAATGCATAAATCTTATCGAGAATGAGTTACCAAGTGATTTATATATTTATCAGTTCGACTAATCTCACCTCCCCTTGTTCTCAAGAAAAATGGGATTTAATGACGAAAAACCATCACTAGAAATCTAATTCCACTCATTAAATGTTTTTAATGAGTGGAATTTTCCCCTTGAGGAAGCCCTTCTTACTAAAAGTATTAATGAGCGGAATAATTCCGCTCATTATTAGCTTACAATGAGTGGACATTTACCCTTACTAGAAACTATATATAATGATTAAAAATACACTCATTAAAAGTATTTATATTGATAAAAAATACGCTCATTAAAAATATTTATAATGATTAAAAATACACGCATTAAAAGTATTTATAATGATTAAAAATACGTCCATTAAAAATATTTAAAATATATAATGATTTGGATTGAAGGGAGCTGCTCTAAATTAGAGAGAAAACATATTAAAAACTACTAATTGAACATTATAAAAGATCATAAGAATGCAATGGTAATGAAATACCATTTGGCCAATACATCCACAGGGCATTTCATGACCATATTTAGTACGAAAATCTAAGCAGGTCAACCAAACTTCAGTTTTTCATCACGTAAAACCTAAGCATAGGTAGTAGCTACTATATGTGATACCCACTAAACTCAAAATTTATACTATATGTTCTATCTGGGAACATTCAGATACTGACACAAAAATTTCTATTAATTTCTAAAAGTATAGGCAATGGCAAGCTTAATGGTGGAGTCCACAACAACTACTCAAAACAGGTGGAGTAAACTCACAACTTCTGGGCACAAAGAGAGAGAGACGTGGAGAGTGAAATCATAGCAAGAGCAGGGGAAATAATAGCCAAGCCAAGTTTTGGAATAGGCTATGAAAATGGCAGACAAGTTTTTGAAAAATTAAGAGCAAATGACCTTATAGAAGATCATTAGTTTTTGAAAACGTACTACAAACTAATAAAAGATCATTAGTTTTTGAAAACATAGTACGAACTAATATTTGAGCATTATAGAAGATCATAAGAATGCAATAGTAATAAAATACCATTTGGCCAACACATCCAGGGGCATTTCATAACCATATTGAACCGAAACTCAGCTGCCTCATTTCGAGCTTGTTGGACTAATGTCCTTGCATCAGCTGTAAATTGACAAAGAAAATGAAATTTCATGCTAATAATCCATAAGAGTTAACCAAAAGCAAGGGTGCAGATGCAGTACAAACCAGAATATTTTGCAAACGCGGCAAAATGTGAAGCAAAGAAGAGTTGAGATTTTAAAGAAGATTCATTCATGAGTAGCTCAAGCTGGTTTCAGTAGTATTTACCTAGACATTAAACATTTGCCTGAATTTAATTTGTATTGGATCGTAACTAGAGAGGGTGAATTATCAGGTCGCAGTCTAGAAAAGAAATATGAAAACTTCTAGCACGTAGGCTTTCCATCACAAATGTTCAGAGAAACTGCAGTCAACAGGTTATTTTGATGGTGTAGAAAAAATGAGGTATCTACATTATTTCCCATCATTCCTATCATTGCGTGTCCAATCATGCTTCACAATGTGTACATTGCACGTAAAACTATAACCTTTATTGAACAAAATTAAACTCTGTAGTGACTAAACTAAAAGTGCATCACATCATAAAAAGAAATGCAGTTTCATTTCACAGGAGGGAAAGAGAAGCTAACCTGTCATGCCAGTGGCCAGTAATCCAAGGTACTTGGTAACAGGGAAAAGATGGGTAATACTAGTCCGATCCAAAAGCTTGTCCTGCTCAAATTTCAAGACGTGAATTTCCAAATTAAGCAAAAACATTCGAGTTCTAGATCAAAAAATTGAGAAGGTCACTTACCTGTGTGACAACACAGACAGAGTCCATCCCACGAGCTTCAATGGATGTAATGGAAGCGGCCTTCACAGCTTTAAACGAATATTCTACAATAAAAATGACTCAAAATTTAAATAAACCTGTAGGATTCACAACTTGCCACGAAGACACATGAAATAGAGTCTAAGTATTGCTTGATAAATTTTCTTAACTTGTCCCATTTATGATACGTTACAAAATTGACTTTACCGATAAAATTATGCTTATAGATAACAGAAGCATGTCTCGTATGCTATGAAATACTAGAAAATCACGGAAGTTCAGTTAGGTCCCTCAAGGTGGAAAATTTTGCAACTTAGGATCTTAACAGGACTTAAGCTTGGTTTCTAACATTATTTTCCAACAACAAATCAATTACATTTAAGGCTTTGTCCTCTAGTTGCAGCAACTATGCCAGAAAACGAAGATTCACTTACGTTCCAGTCCTCACAGAATGAAAGAGACTGCGAGCTCTCAGACGACTTCTATGCAAGTACAGGGAAGCCCGAAAAATTGACAAGCACATGTACCATGAGATGTACATGAAAGTGAAAGGTAACATGTTCAAGAACAAGTGCGTGCTGATGGAAAGTATCCATAAATCAATGGCTGAAAAAGCAAGAGAGAAGACCTTGCCTTACCAGTTTGAGGCTAAACGTGCAAGGAGTAAGGCAAGCAGGGAGAGAAATATTGCAAGAAGAGAGGAGCGTTTTACACAGGGCCTGGGAGAAAAGGCACCACAACAGCTAATTTTGTCTTTTTTCACATGAAAAGACTTTTTACAAACAAACAAATAACAGATGACCACAACAGAATATTACAATTCTCAGCAAATTTAACCAACCATCTAGCTGCTCATTTGCAAAACTATTGAGCAAATTCTTTTCAATTACTGAAATGAAACCTCACCTGCTAGAAGCTGAACAAACAATGTTGTCTCACAATCTCTCAGCCTCTCAACCAATTTGGATAAGAAGGGGAGTAAATAATTCATGCTTAACTTCCTTTATATCCTGCTTAAAACAGAAAAATAAATAAACTAGCGAATCATAACCTTTGTGAAATAGTCTCACTAAGGTTCAAATAAAAAATTAACAAAATTGGCAGTAAAAAATACCTAAGATAATCCCAAACATTATTAAAATGATATGCAACTCTACATGTATTCGTCATTTCCATTTTCTATTTTATTTGGCCTAATAAAGAAAGATTGAACACTCTACATTACATTGATTACATTCTATTATAACCCTATTTAGAGTAAAGTAACAAATATTATTCCCCTTCCCCAAAATATTTGATTTTCATCTCAGTGTACCCTGGAAAAAGCAGTTCACAGCAGCTTACTCATTGAAATAACGCTGACCATGATGGATGTTAGTAGTTGTCATACTCAAATCATTGAATTCCCCAACAACATCCTCTAATGCTCCCAATATATCAAGTCTCTGCATTGAGAAGGAACAAATTATTTGGCATTTAAATTTGCTTACATGTGCTTACCAGTTTATGTGTTCACTATAATACATATAGAACATAAGACCAAGGTAATTTGAGGATAAAAATACTTAAGACTTAAGACTCGGGTAAATTTCATCAATGGTGTACAACCTTTAGTCCGTTTCACACTTGGTGTACAACCTTTAATTTTTCTCACTAATATGTACGAACTTATAGGTGACCTCCCATTTTGGTGTACAGCAGGTAAAAATGACCGGTCAACGCATAGTCAACGCGCCACCTCATCACTTTTCATTCAAATCATTAATAAAAGTGGGACTCACAAATTAAAAAATAATTAATTTTTATCCTTTCTCTTTTTTACCCTTATCCTTCCATATCTTCATCTTCTTCCTTCTATTTTTCTCTCTCTCTAACCTCTCTCTCCAAATTTATTTCTCTCTCTAGCTCATCTCTCTCTAACCTTCTCTATAATATATAAATAATTAGGAGAGGAAATTATACATCTGCACACTATAAACGTACTCTCACAAGCAGGACTATAATAATAAACTTACAAAAGTTTGAGATTATGTACCATGGTCATAATGATACAACAATATACATAGAGACTCCCATGATTATAGCAAAAATGGTGGTTTAACTAATAAGCGAACAGCCAAAAACAATGCAAACTAATACCTCATTCTCAATCACTGCTATGCGCTTCCCATGGTCTGCAGTCAATATATGGTTAAGTAATGTTGTCTGTTCATCAACGCAAGGAAAAATGTCAGCCCAATTAAGTCCAGTTGAGAAGAAATTCAAGAAAATGGAAATTTTTAACTAGCATTTGCATTGACCATTTAGAAAGCTTAATAAGTCAGCAATTACATTTGAAGTAGCATATCTTCTTATTGTTATGAAATAATGAGTGGAATGTTAGGAAAATTGAGTCAAATTATATACTTTGCTCATTAATATGATATCCGCACATTAAATGTATTGAGAACATATTTTTAATGAGCGGAAACTATACCTATATTAAATTTTGGTCACAAAAACCCTTTTTTCTTGCAGTGGAGATGACTGGAAAGATTGTTTGGAAACCTTAAATCAAATGGTTTTAGTTGTATCTCACATTTTCCGCGAAGGTAACAAAGTCGCAGATTGTTTGGCTAATTTAGGTAGAATTACTCAAAAAGAGAATTGGTGGGACTTTGCCCCATCAGTCTGCTTAGAATTTATTAGTGAGAACTTAAACGACGGTGTTGTCTATGGGTTTGTTTAATTGCTTGCTCTCTCTTTGTATGTTTTCTTTTTTCAATTTTAATTAAGCAGGTTCGGTTTCAGTGCTGCTTGGGTGCCAACCTAGTTGGGATTCTCTGCCCTCACAACCACTCACCTAGTTCCAATTAAAAAAATTAATCTATAGATTATTGCATACATATCTATTTTATTATTAATAGGTGGTAACACAAGAAAAAAAAACTGTTCCAAGAAAAAAATGGAATGATGTAGAATTTAATGTGTTTCTTGATATTTGTGTTCGGGGCACCAATCTTGGTAAAAGAAGTGGAGGGGGATGGGGTCTGAAAGGATGGCCATGGGTAGAAAATGAAATGAAAATTGCGGGTCACATATTTACTAAAGATCAGATGAGAAATAAATGGGATTCCATGAAACTCCATTGGAAACTGTGGAAAGATCTAAAGGGAAAAGAGACAGTAAAAGGGACATCGTGATTGCTTCAATGGCACTACATAATTATATTCGAAGAAACACATTAGCAGATCCTGATTTTGTGCCGTATGACTCATTGAGTAGTTCAAATGATGTTGATACAAATGAAAATCACGAGGAAACTGGAGCAACTCAAATGAATGCTTTGAGAGATGAGATTGCTTCCATCCTATTTAGAGATAAAAATTGATCTTTAAAATGAAGAAATATTACAGACAATTTTATAGCAATTTAATTTTTAGTATATAGTTTTTTTTATGGAAAAATGAAGTTATATATAAATAATTATTTTTGTAATTGTAATTTAGTTATTTAGGTTATTTTTATTATTTTTAGAATTAATTTATATATTTATTTAAATCATGTCCATATTAGTCATTTTACATACTAACAGCAACACGCAATCATAGTTTTACCAAACACTAATAATCAAACAGCAAACAACAAACAGCAAACCGTAACAACAAACAGCAAACAGCAACAGCAGATAAAACAAACAGGCCCTTCCTTAAAAATAATTGTGATCAATGTAATTAATTTAAATACCAACAGTCAATTTCCTTCATGAATAATCATGTCCGTTCCTGAATAGTCATGTCTGTTTGTGAATATTGGCTTTGTTTTTATGTTTTATATATAATAGGTGTGTCTCTGCCAATTACTAGTAAATTTCAAGTCAGCAGTTATGGACATTTTCCTGGAGATTTGATCACTGAAATTTTTATATGTTTGCCTGTTAAGTCAGTTCTACGATTCAGACGCGTTTCTAAATCTTTATGCGCAATCATAGATAGCCCTAATTTCGCAAATTACTATCTCATGAGATCTTCTGAAAACATCAGTCGTCGCAAGGTAATTTTACAGCATACATCATTGAAGAATGAGCCAAGACGATTTCATATAATTGATATGAATGATGGTGAGGAACAAGAGATTCTACTCGAAAAACCAAGCTTAGATATATGGAAAAACATATATGGCAACTGCAATGGTTTGCTTCTTATATATGGAAGTTGTTGCAAGATTGCTTTATGGAATCCATCCACTCGGAAGTATATGAATCTCCCGGATTGCCCTTCGGAAGCTGTAAGAAATTACAAAATATTTGGATTGGGTTTGGGTTATGATAACTCTATTAATGATTACAAAGTTGTGCTTATGTTATCTACACTGATTAAAACCCGAGTTTGGATTTATAGGATGAGATTGAAAATGTGGACAAGGATTAAAGATTGTCCAAATTGTGTAGGATTATACTCTGGATTTGGATACTTTGCAGATGGTAGTCTACACTGGTTAGGCTCGGGTGACCGTGATATTTTGGCATTTGATATGAAAAAGGAGATGTTCTCGTTATTGCCTAAGCCTTTTTACCCCAGTATACCAGTTTTGACTGATTTGCATGTTTTAGAAGGGTGTCTTTGCTTCAGCTTTTCCTTTGGTCGTCACTCTGATTTATACATCAGAAAGAAGGATGAATTTGACCAGTTTACTTGGGAACGATTGTGCTATGTTAAAGAACCCATATATGCTTCCCCACATTATTCTGGAAAAGTCAAAGTCTTGGGATATTCAAAGAGCACGAATAAGATTCTTCTTAGTTATGGTATAAACAAATTGGTCTCATACAACATTGAAGAGAAAAGTTTTGGAAACATTAAAATAAACAATCCTAATTTGTGGTTGTCATTTTGTTTTCCTGTTTTTTGTATTGAAAGTCTTGTGTGGGTGTAATTAATTTGTGCAAATACACAGATTCATTGATAGCTTCTGCAAAGTCTTTTTAGTATATGTTTAAGTAATTGTTGGATTCAATATTTTGTTGCTTTGCAAACTAAAAACTTTGACAATTTGCGTGCCATTACATTTTATATCAATTGTTTCTAGATGAACTTTTATTTGCAGTTAATTAATAATAGTGAATGCCAATGTGAATGAATAATGCAAAAAACAAAATAGAAAAGGTCTGAACTTGATGCTTAGATAGTATAAAATAAAATATATTCTAAAATATTAATAATTTTGGATAAAATTATTGGGAGGTCAATTAGGAGTCAGCGAAATTAAGATTAAGGGGCATGTTGAAATAAAAAACATAATTTTATGTATTTGAATTAGAAACCAATTTGGAGTCAAATGTTGACCATATATGCATGTGAATGAAAACTTTAGTTGAAAAGTGTGGTTTGAAATAGTCCAATATGTGCTATAAAATTTAAAATTAAAATGTATGGTAAGTTTATATTTTATTGTTTGTGAGGAATTATAAAATGTATGATTCAATTCTTCAATAAGATTGAATCTCTGTTCACCATATGTGAGAACCATACTCATGTACTTTTTTTCATTCTACATATTTTTTTCCCATTTCATTAATAGTTCTTCCCTTGTATTTTTTGTATGGTAAGGACCCGCCTGATTTCATCGCGGCTTCAATTGAAGCTAAACGATATGTCAATTTCTCTCTCTTTTTGTGGTTTTGGCTAAATTCAAAATTTTGCAAACTTTTAAACCACGTTGTTTATATTTGAAAATGATTCAAGCCACATGGTTGGAGAACAAGAGAAATACGATAAACCGTATTTGTAAACTTTTAAACTATAAAAAATATCTTTGCAAATGCATAAATCTTATCGAGAATGAGTTACCAAGTGATTTATATATTTATCAGTTCGACTAATCTCACCTCCCCTTGTTCTCAAGAAAAATGGGATTTAATGACGAAAAACCATCACTAGAAATCTAATTCCACTCATTAAATGTTTTTAATGAGTGGAATTTTCCCCTTGAGGAAGCCCTTCTTACTAAAAGTATTAATGAGCGGAATAATTCCGCTCATTATTAGCTTACAATGAGTGGACATTTACCCTTACTAGAAACTATATATAATGATTAAAAATACACTCATTAAAAGTATTTATATTGATAAAAAATACGCTCATTAAAAATATTTATAATGATTAAAAATACACGCATTAAAAGTATTTATAATGATTAAAAATACGTCCATTAAAAATATTTAAAATATATAATGATTTGGATTGAAGGGAGCTGCTCTAAATTAGAGAGAAAACATATTAAAAACTACTAATTGAACATTATAAAAGATCATAAGAATGCAATGGTAATGAAATACCATTTGGCCAATACATCCACAGGGCATTTCATGACCATATTTAGTACGAAAATCTAAGCAGGTCAACCAAACTTCAGTTTTTCATCACGTAAAACCTAAGCATAGGTAGTAGCTACTATATGTGATACCCACTAAACTCAAAATTTATACTATATGTTCTATCTGGGAACATTCAGATACTGACACAAAAATTTCTATTAATTTCTAAAAGTATAGGCAATGGCAAGCTTAATGGTGGAGTCCACAACAACTACTCAAAACAGGTGGAGTAAACTCACAACTTCTGGGCACAAAGAGAGAGAGACGTGGAGAGTGAAATCATAGCAAGAGCAGGGGAAATAATAGCCAAGCCAAGTTTTGGAATAGGCTATGAAAATGGCAGACAAGTTTTTGAAAAATTAAGAGCAAATGACCTTATAGAAGATCATTAGTTTTTGAAAACGTACTACAAACTAATAAAAGATCATTAGTTTTTGAAAACATAGTACGAACTAATATTTGAGCATTATAGAAGATCATAAGAATGCAATAGTAATAAAATACCATTTGGCCAACACATCCAGGGGCATTTCATAACCATATTGAACCGAAACTCAGCTGCCTCATTTCGAGCTTGTTGGACTAATGTCCTTGCATCAGCTGTAAATTGACAAAGAAAATGAAATTTCATGCTAATAATCCATAAGAGTTAACCAAAAGCAAGGGTGCAGATGCAGTACAAACCAGAATATTTTGCAAACGCGGCAAAATGTGAAGCAAAGAAGAGTTGAGATTTTAAAGAAGATTCATTCATGAGTAGCTCAAGCTGGTTTCAGTAGTATTTACCTAGACATTAAACATTTGCCTGAATTTAATTTGTATTGGATCGTAACTAGAGAGGGTGAATTATCAGGTCGCAGTCTAGAAAAGAAATATGAAAACTTCTAGCACGTAGGCTTTCCATCACAAATGTTCAGAGAAACTGCAGTCAACAGGTTATTTTGATGGTGTAGAAAAAATGAGGTATCTACATTATTTCCCATCATTCCTATCATTGCGTGTCCAATCATGCTTCACAATGTGTACATTGCACGTAAAACTATAACCTTTATTGAACAAAATTAAACTCTGTAGTGACTAAACTAAAAGTGCATCACATCATAAAAAGAAATGCAGTTTCATTTCACAGGAGGGAAAGAGAAGCTAACCTGTCATGCCAGTGGCCAGTAATCCAAGGTACTTGGTAACAGGGAAAAGATGGGTAATACTAGTCCGATCCAAAAGCTTGTCCTGCTCAAATTTCAAGACGTGAATTTCCAAATTAAGCAAAAACATTCGAGTTCTAGATCAAAAAATTGAGAAGGTCACTTACCTGTGTGACAACACAGACAGAGTCCATCCCACGAGCTTCAATGGATGTAATGGAAGCGGCCTTCACAGCTTTAAACGAATATTCTACAATAAAAATGACTCAAAATTTAAATAAACCTGTAGGATTCACAACTTGCCACGAAGACACATGAAATAGAGTCTAAGTATTGCTTGATAAATTTTCTTAACTTGTCCCATTTATGATACGTTACAAAATTGACTTTACCGATAAAATTATGCTTATAGATAACAGAAGCATGTCTCGTATGCTATGAAATACTAGAAAATCACGGAAGTTCAGTTAGGTCCCTCAAGGTGGAAAATTTTGCAACTTAGGATCTTAACAGGACTTAAGCTTGGTTTCTAACATTATTTTCCAACAACAAATCAATTACATTTAAGGCTTTGTCCTCTAGTTGCAGCAACTATGCCAGAAAACGAAGATTCACTTACGTTCCAGTCCTCACAGAATGAAAGAGACTGCGAGCTCTCAGACGACTTCTATGCAAGTACAGGGAAGCCCGAAAAATTGACAAGCACATGTACCATGAGATGTACATGAAAGTGAAAGGTAACATGTTCAAGAACAAGTGCGTGCTGATGGAAAGTATCCATAAATCAATGGCTGAAAAAGCAAGAGAGAAGACCTTGCCTTACCAGTTTGAGGCTAAACGTGCAAGGAGTAAGGCAAGCAGGGAGAGAAATATTGCAAGAAGAGAGGAGCGTTTTACACAGGGCCTGGGAGAAAAGGCACCACAACAGCTAATTTTGTCTTTTTTCACATGAAAAGACTTTTTACAAACAAACAAATAACAGATGACCACAACAGAATATTACAATTCTCAGCAAATTTAACCAACCATCTAGCTGCTCATTTGCAAAACTATTGAGCAAATTCTTTTCAATTACTGAAATGAAACCTCACCTGCTAGAAGCTGAACAAACAATGTTGTCTCACAATCTCTCAGCCTCTCAACCAATTTGGATAAGAAGGGGAGTAAATAATTCATGCTTAACTTCCTTTATATCCTGCTTAAAACAGAAAAATAAATAAACTAGCGAATCATAACCTTTGTGAAATAGTCTCACTAAGGTTCAAATAAAAAATTAACAAAATTGGCAGTAAAAAATACCTAAGATAATCCCAAACATTATTAAAATGATATGCAACTCTACATGTATTCGTCATTTCCATTTTCTATTTTATTTGGCCTAATAAAGAAAGATTGAACACTCTACATTACATTGATTACATTCTATTATAACCCTATTTAGAGTAAAGTAACAAATATTATTCCCCTTCCCCAAAATATTTGATTTTCATCTCAGTGTACCCTGGAAAAAGCAGTTCACAGCAGCTTACTCATTGAAATAACGCTGACCATGATGGATGTTAGTAGTTGTCATACTCAAATCATTGAATTCCCCAACAACATCCTCTAATGCTCCCAATATATCAAGTCTCTGCATTGAGAAGGAACAAATTATTTGGCATTTAAATTTGCTTACATGTGCTTACCAGTTTATGTGTTCACTATAATACATATAGAACATAAGACCAAGGTAATTTGAGGATAAAAATACTTAAGACTTAAGACTCGGGTAAATTTCATCAATGGTGTACAACCTTTAGTCCGTTTCACACTTGGTGTACAACCTTTAATTTTTCTCACTAATATGTACGAACTTATAGGTGACCTCCCATTTTGGTGTACAGCAGGTAAAAATGACCGGTCAACGCATAGTCAACGCGCCACCTCATCACTTTTCATTCAAATCATTAATAAAAGTGGGACTCACAAATTAAAAAATAATTAATTTTTATCCTTTCTCTTTTTTACCCTTATCCTTCCATATCTTCATCTTCTTCCTTCTATTTTTCTCTCTCTCTAACCTCTCTCTCCAAATTTATTTCTCTCTCTAGCTCATCTCTCTCTAACCTTCTCTATAATATATAAATAATTAGGAGAGGAAATTATACATCTGCACACTATAAACGTACTCTCACAAGCAGGACTATAATAATAAACTTACAAAAGTTTGAGATTATGTACCATGGTCATAATGATACAACAATATACATAGAGACTCCCATGATTATAGCAAAAATGGTGGTTTAACTAATAAGCGAACAGCCAAAAACAATGCAAACTAATACCTCATTCTCAATCACTGCTATGCGCTTCCCATGGTCTGCAGTCAATATATGGTTAAGTAATGTTGTCTGTTCATCAACGCAAGGAAAAATGTCAGCCCAATTAAGTCCAGTTGAGAAGAAATTCAAGAAAATGGAAATTTTTAACTAGCATTTGCATTGACCATTTAGAAAGCTTAATAAGTCAGCAATTACATTTGAAGTAGCATATCTTCTTATTGTTATGAAATAATGAGTGGAATGTTAGGAAAATTGAGTCAAATTATATACTTTGCTCATTAATATGATATCCGCACATTAAATGTATTGAGAACATATTTTTAATGAGCGGAAACTATACCTATATTAAATTTTGGTCACAAAAACCCTTTTTTCTTGCAGTGGAGATGACTGGAAAGATTGTTTGGAAACCTTAAATCAAATGGTTTTAGTTGTATCTCACATTTTCCGCGAAGGTAACAAAGTCGCAGATTGTTTGGCTAATTTAGGTAGAATTACTCAAAAAGAGAATTGGTGGGACTTTGCCCCATCAGTCTGCTTAGAATTTATTAGTGAGAACTTAAACGACGGTGTTGTCTATGGGTTTGTTTAATTGCTTGCTCTCTCTTTGTATGTTTTCTTTTTTCAATTTTAATTAAGCAGGTTCGGTTTCAGTGCTGCTTGGGTGCCAACCTAGTTGGGATTCTCTGCCCTCACAACCACTCACCTAGTTCCAATTAAAAAAATTAATCTATAGATTATTGCATACATATCTATTTTATTATTAATAGGTGGTAACACAAGAAAAAAAAACTGTTCCAAGAAAAAAATGGAATGATGTAGAATTTAATGTGTTTCTTGATATTTGTGTTCGGGGCACCAATCTTGGTAAAAGAAGTGGAGGGGGATGGGGTCTGAAAGGATGGCCATGGGTAGAAAATGAAATGAAAATTGCGGGTCACATATTTACTAAAGATCAGATGAGAAATAAATGGGATTCCATGAAACTCCATTGGAAACTGTGGAAAGATCTAAAGGGAAAAGAGACAGTAAAAGGGACATCGTGATTGCTTCAATGGCACTACATAATTATATTCGAAGAAACACATTAGCAGATCCTGATTTTGTGCCGTATGACTCATTGAGTAGTTCAAATGATGTTGATACAAATGAAAATCACGAGGAAACTGGAGCAACTCAAATGAATGCTTTGAGAGATGAGATTGCTTCCATCCTATTTAGAGATAAAAATTGATCTTTAAAATGAAGAAATATTACAGACAATTTTATAGCAATTTAATTTTTAGTATATAGTTTTTTTTATGGAAAAATGAAGTTATATATAAATAATTATTTTTGTAATTGTAATTTAGTTATTTAGGTTATTTTTATTATTTTTAGAATTAATTTATATATTTATTTAAATCATGTCCATATTAGTCATTTTACATACTAACAGCAACACGCAATCATAGTTTTACCAAACACTAATAATCAAACAGCAAACAACAAACAGCAAACCGTAACAACAAACAGCAAACAGCAACAGCAGATAAAACAAACAGGCCCTTCCTTAAAAATAATTGTGATCAATGTAATTAATTTAAATACCAACAGTCAATTTCCTTCATGAATAATCATGTCCGTTCCTGAATAGTCATGTCTGTTTGTGAATATTGGCTTTGTTTTTATGTTTTATATATAATAGGTGTGTCTCTGCCAATTACTAGTAAATTTCAAGTCAGCAGTTATGGACATTTTCCTGGAGATTTGATCACTGAAATTTTTATATGTTTGCCTGTTAAGTCAGTTCTACGATTCAGACGCGTTTCTAAATCTTTATGCGCAATCATAGATAGCCCTAATTTCGCAAATTACTATCTCATGAGATCTTCTGAAAACATCAGTCGTCGCAAGGTAATTTTACAGCATACATCATTGAAGAATGAGCCAAGACGATTTCATATAATTGATATGAATGATGGTGAGGAACAAGAGATTCTACTCGAAAAACCAAGCTTAGATATATGGAAAAACATATATGGCAACTGCAATGGTTTGCTTCTTATATATGGAAGTTGTTGCAAGATTGCTTTATGGAATCCATCCACTCGGAAGTATATGAATCTCCCGGATTGCCCTTCGGAAGCTGTAAGAAATTACAAAATATTTGGATTGGGTTTGGGTTATGATAACTCTATTAATGATTACAAAGTTGTGCTTATGTTATCTACACTGATTAAAACCCGAGTTTGGATTTATAGGATGAGATTGAAAATGTGGACAAGGATTAAAGATTGTCCAAATTGTGTAGGATTATACTCTGGATTTGGATACTTTGCAGATGGTAGTCTACACTGGTTAGGCTCGGGTGACCGTGATATTTTGGCATTTGATATGAAAAAGGAGATGTTCTCGTTATTGCCTAAGCCTTTTTACCCCAGTATACCAGTTTTGACTGATTTGCATGTTTTAGAAGGGTGTCTTTGCTTCAGCTTTTCCTTTGGTCGTCACTCTGATTTATACATCAGAAAGAAGGATGAATTTGACCAGTTTACTTGGGAACGATTGTGCTATGTTAAAGAACCCATATATGCTTCCCCACATTATTCTGGAAAAGTCAAAGTCTTGGGATATTCAAAGAGCACGAATAAGATTCTTCTTAGTTATGGTATAAACAAATTGGTCTCATACAACATTGAAGAGAAAAGTTTTGGAAACATTAAAATAAACAATCCTAATTTGTGGTTGTCATTTTGTTTTCCTGTTTTTTGTATTGAAAGTCTTGTGTGGGTGTAATTAATTTGTGCAAATACACAGATTCATTGATAGCTTCTGCAAAGTCTTTTTAGTATATGTTTAAGTAATTGTTGGATTCAATATTTTGTTGCTTTGCAAACTAAAAACTTTGACAATTTGCGTGCCATTACATTTTATATCAATTGTTTCTAGATGAACTTTTATTTGCAGTTAATTAATAATAGTGAATGCCAATGTGAATGAATAATGCAAAAAACAAAATAGAAAAGGTCTGAACTTGATGCTTAGATAGTATAAAATAAAATATATTCTAAAATATTAATAATTTTGGATAAAATTATTGGGAGGTCAATTAGGAGTCAGCGAAATTAAGATTAAGGGGCATGTTGAAATAAAAAACATAATTTTATGTATTTGAATTAGAAACCAATTTGGAGTCAAATGTTGACCATATATGCATGTGAATGAAAACTTTAGTTGAAAAGTGTGGTTTGAAATAGTCCAATATGTGCTATAAAATTTAAAATTAAAATGTATGGTAAGTTTATATTTTATTGTTTGTGAGGAATTATAAAATGTATGATTCAATTCTTCAATAAGATTGAATCTCTGTTCACCATATGTGAGAACCATACTCATGTACTTTTTTTCATTCTACATATTTTTTTCCCATTTCATTAATAGTTCTTCCCTTGTATTTTTTGTATGGTAAGGACCCGCCTGATTTCATCGCGGCTTCAATTGAAGCTAAACGATATGTCAATTTCTCTCTCTTTTTGTGGTTTTGGCTAAATTCAAAATTTTGAAAAGCTTTTGAGTCTATCTAACAGCAAGTCGCTGCTCAATCTGGGTTCATTAGTTTTTACTTAAGCTGTGTTCATCCTTTATGGCCTGGGAATGTTAGACTATGCTACTCTATACAGTAAATCCATTATCTAAGTTTGACACCATTCAATTCTCATATTCAGAAAATAAATTTATTTAGGAGAATTGTAAATCATGTAAGAACTCAGTTTTTGGACTGTATTTCCTAACGGAATGAACCAAACTGTAAGAGTTTGCAAACTTTTAAACCACGTTGTTTATATTTGAAAATGATTCAAGCCACATGGTTGGAGAACAAGAGAAATACGATAAACCGTATTTGTAAACTTTTAAACTATAAAAAATATCTTTGCAAATGCATAAATCTTATCGAGAATGAGTTACCAAGTGATTTATATATTTATCAGTTCGACTAATCTCACCTCCCCTTGTTCTCAAGAAAAATGGGATTTAATGACGAAAAACCATCACTAGAAATCTAATTCCACTCATTAAATGTTTTTAATGAGCGGAATTTTCCCCTTGAGGAAGCCCTTCTTACTAAAAGTATTAATGAGCGGAATAATTCCGCTCATTATTAGCTTACAATGAGTGGACATTTACCCTTACTAGAAACTATATATAATGATTAAAAATACACTCATTAAAAGTATTTATATTGATAAAAAATACGCTCATTAAAAATATTTATAATGATTAAAAATACACGCATTAAAAGTATTTATAATGATTAAAAATACGTCCATTAAAAATATTTAAAATATATAATGATTTGGATTGAAGGGAGCTGCTCTAAATTAGAGAGAAAACATATTAAAAACTACTAATTGAACATTATAAAAGATCATAAGAATGCAATGGTAATGAAATACCATTTGGCCAATACATCCACAGGGCATTTCATGACCATATTTAGTACGAAAATCTAAGCAGGTCAACCAAACTTCAGTTTTTCATCACGTAAAACCTAAGCATAGGTAGTAGCTACTATATGTGATACCCACTAAACTCAAAATTTATACTATATGTTCTATCTGGGAACATTCAGATACTGACACAAAAATTTCTATTAATTTCTAAAAGTATAGGCAATGGCAAGCTTAATGGTGGAGTCCACAACAACTACTCAAAACAGGTGGAGTAAACTCACAACTTCTGGGCACAAAGAGAGAGAGACGTGGAGAGTGAAATCATAGCAAGAGCAGGGGAAATAATAGCCAAGCCAAGTTTTGGAATAGGCTATGAAAATGGCAGACAAGTTTTTGAAAAATTAAGAGCAAATGACCTTATAGAAGATCATTAGTTTTTGAAAACGTACTACAAACTAATAAAAGATCATTAGTTTTTGAAAACATAGTACGAACTAATATTTGAGCATTATAGAAGATCATAAGAATGCAATAGTAATAAAATACCATTTGGCCAACACATCCAGGGGCATTTCATAACCATATTGAACCGAAACTCAGCTGCCTCATTTCGAGCTTGTTGGACTAATGTCCTTGCATCAGCTGTAAATTGACAAAGAAAATGAAATTTCATGCTAATAATCCATAAGAGTTAACCAAAAGCAAGGGTGCAGATGCAGTACAAACCAGAATATTTTGCAAACGCGGCAAAATGTGAAGCAAAGAAGAGTTGAGATTTTAAAGAAGATTCATTCATGAGTAGCTCAAGCTGGTTTCAGTAGTATTTACCTAGACATTAAACATTTGCCTGAATTTAATTTGTATTGGATCGTAACTAGAGAGGGTGAATTATCAGGTCGCAGTCTAGAAAAGAAATATGAAAACTTCTAGCACGTAGGCTTTCCATCACAAATGTTCAGAGAAACTGCAGTCAACAGGTTATTTTGATGGTGTAGAAAAAATGAGGTATCTACATTATTTCCCATCATTCCTATCATTGCGTGTCCAATCATGCTTCACAATGTGTACATTGCACGTAAAACTATAACCTTTATTGAACAAAATTAAACTCTGTAGTGACTAAACTAAAAGTGCATCACATCATAAAAAGAAATGCAGTTTCATTTCACAGGAGGGAAAGAGAAGCTAACCTGTCATGCCAGTGGCCAGTAATCCAAGGTACTTGGTAACAGGGAAAAGATGGGTAATACTAGTCCGATCCAAAAGCTTGTCCTGCTCAAATTTCAAGACGTGAATTTCCAAATTAAGCAAAAACATTCGAGTTCTAGATCAAAAAATTGAGAAGGTCACTTACCTGTGTGACAACACAGACAGAGTCCATCCCACGAGCTTCAATGGATGTAATGGAAGCGGCCTTCACAGCTTTAAACGAATATTCTACAATAAAAATGACTCAAAATTTAAATAAACCTGTAGGATTCACAACTTGCCACGAAGACACATGAAATAGAGTCTAAGTATTGCTTGATAAATTTTCTTAACTTGTCCCATTTATGATACGTTACAAAATTGACTTTACCGATAAAATTATGCTTATAGATAACAGAAGCATGTCTCGTATGCTATGAAATACTAGAAAATCACGGAAGTTCAGTTAGGTCCCTCAAGGTGGAAAATTTTGCAACTTAGGATCTTAACAGGACTTAAGCTTGGTTTCTAACATTATTTTCCAACAACAAATCAATTACATTTAAGGCTTTGTCCTCTAGTTGCAGCAACTATGCCAGAAAACGAAGATTCACTTACGTTCCAGTCCTCACAGAATGAAAGAGACTGCGAGCTCTCAGACGACTTCTATGCAAGTACAGGGAAGCCCGAAAAATTGACAAGCACATGTACCATGAGATGTACATGAAAGTGAAAGGTAACATGTTCAAGAACAAGTGCGTGCTGATGGAAAGTATCCATAAATCAATGGCTGAAAAAGCAAGAGAGAAGACCTTGCCTTACCAGTTTGAGGCTAAACGTGCAAGGAGTAAGGCAAGCAGGGAGAGAAATATTGCAAGAAGAGAGGAGCGTTTTACACAGGGCCTGGGAGAAAAGGCACCACAACAGCTAATTTTGTCTTTTTTCACATGAAAAGACTTTTTACAAACAAACAAATAACAGATGACCACAACAGAATATTACAATTCTCAGCAAATTTAACCAACCATCTAGCTGCTCATTTGCAAAACTATTGAGCAAATTCTTTTCAATTACTGAAATGAAACCTCACCTGCTAGAAGCTGAACAAACAATGTTGTCTCACAATCTCTCAGCCTCTCAACCAATTTGGATAAGAAGGGGAGTAAATAATTCATGCTTAACTTCCTTTATATCCTGCTTAAAACAGAAAAATAAATAAACTAGCGAATCATAACCTTTGTGAAATAGTCTCACTAAGGTTCAAATAAAAAATTAACAAAATTGGCAGTAAAAAATACCTAAGATAATCCCAAACATTATTAAAATGATATGCAACTCTACATGTATTCGTCATTTCCATTTTCTATTTTATTTGGCCTAATAAAGAAAGATTGAACACTCTACATTACATTGATTACATTCTATTATAACCCTATTTAGAGTAAAGTAACAAATATTATTCCCCTTCCCCAAAATATTTGATTTTCATCTCAGTGTACCCTGGAAAAAGCAGTTCACAGCAGCTTACTCATTGAAATAACGCTGACCATGATGGATGTTAGTAGTTGTCATACTCAAATCATTGAATTCCCCAACAACATCCTCTAATGCTCCCAATATATCAAGTCTCTGCATTGAGAAGGAACAAATTATTTGGCATTTAAATTTGCTTACATGTGCTTACCAGTTTATGTGTTCACTATAATACATATAGAACATAAGACCAAGGTAATTTGAGGATAAAAATACTTAAGACTTAAGACTCGGGTAAATTTCATCAATGGTGTACAACCTTTAGTCCGTTTCACACTTGGTGTACAACCTTTAATTTTTCTCACTAATATGTACGAACTTATAGGTGACCTCCCATTTTGGTGTACAGCAGGTAAAAATGACCGGTCAACGCATAGTCAACGCGCCACCTCATCACTTTTCATTCAAATCATTAATAAAAGTGGGACTCACAAATTAAAAAATAATTAATTTTTATCCTTTCTCTTTTTTACCCTTATCCTTCCATATCTTCATCTTCTTCCTTCTATTTTTCTCTCTCTCTAACCTCTCTCTCCAAATTTATTTCTCTCTCTAGCTCATCTCTCTCTAACCTTCTCTATAATATATAAATAATTAGGAGAGGAAATTATACATCTGCACACTATAAACGTACTCTCACAAGCAGGACTATAATAATAAACTTACAAAAGTTTGAGATTATGTACCATGGTCATAATGATACAACAATATACATAGAGACTCCCATGATTATAGCAAAAATGGTGGTTTAACTAATAAGCGAACAGCCAAAAACAATGCAAACTAATACCTCATTCTCAATCACTGCTATGCGCTTCCCATGGTCTGCAGTCAATATATGGTTAAGTAATGTTGTCTGTTCATCAACGCAAGGAAAAATGTCAGCCCAATTAAGTCCAGTTGAGAAGAAATTCAAGAAAATGGAAATTTTTAACTAGCATTTGCATTGACCATTTAGAAAGCTTAATAAGTCAGCAATTACATTTGAAGTAGCATATCTTCTTATTGTTATGAAATAATGAGTGGAATGTTAGGAAAATTGAGTCAAATTATATACTTTGCTCATTAATATGATATCCGCACATTAAATGTATTGAGAACATATTTTTAATGAGCGGAAACTATACCTATATTAAATTTTGGTCACAAAAACCCTTTTTTCTTGCAGTGGAGATGACTGGAAAGATTGTTTGGAAACCTTAAATCAAATGGTTTTAGTTGTATCTCACATTTTCCGCGAAGGTAACAAAGTCGCAGATTGTTTGGCTAATTTAGGTAGAATTACTCAAAAAGAGAATTGGTGGGACTTTGCCCCATCAGTCTGCTTAGAATTTATTAGTGAGAACTTAAACGACGGTGTTGTCTATGGGTTTGTTTAATTGCTTGCTCTCTCTTTGTATGTTTTCTTTTTTCAATTTTAATTAAGCAGGTTCGGTTTCAGTGCTGCTTGGGTGCCAACCTAGTTGGGATTCTCTGCCCTCACAACCACTCACCTAGTTCCAATTAAAAAAATTAATCTATAGATTATTGCATACATATCTATTTTATTATTAATAGGTGGTAACACAAGAAAAAAAAACTGTTCCAAGAAAAAAATGGAATGATGTAGAATTTAATGTGTTTCTTGATATTTGTGTTCGGGGCACCAATCTTGGTAAAAGAAGTGGAGGGGGATGGGGTCTGAAAGGATGGCCATGGGTAGAAAATGAAATGAAAATTGCGGGTCACATATTTACTAAAGATCAGATGAGAAATAAATGGGATTCCATGAAACTCCATTGGAAACTGTGGAAAGATCTAAAGGGAAAAGAGACAGTAAAAGGGACATCGTGATTGCTTCAATGGCACTACATAATTATATTCGAAGAAACACATTAGCAGATCCTGATTTTGTGCCGTATGACTCATTGAGTAGTTCAAATGATGTTGATACAAATGAAAATCACGAGGAAACTGGAGCAACTCAAATGAATGCTTTGAGAGATGAGATTGCTTCCATCCTATTTAGAGATAAAAATTGATCTTTAAAATGAAGAAATATTACAGACAATTTTATAGCAATTTAATTTTTAGTATATAGTTTTTTTTATGGAAAAATGAAGTTATATATAAATAATTATTTTTGTAATTGTAATTTAGTTATTTAGGTTATTTTTATTATTTTTAGAATTAATTTATATATTTATTTAAATCATGTCCATATTAGTCATTTTACATACTAACAGCAACACGCAATCATAGTTTTACCAAACACTAATAATCAAACAGCAAACAACAAACAGCAAACCGTAACAACAAACAGCAAACAGCAACAGCAGATAAAACAAACAGGCCCTTCCTTAAAAATAATTGTGATCAATGTAATTAATTTAAATACCAACAGTCAATTTCCTTCATGAATAATCATGTCCGTTCCTGAATAGTCATGTCTGTTTGTGAATATTGGCTTTGTTTTTATGTTTTATATATAATAGGTGTGTCTCTGCCAATTACTAGTAAATTTCAAGTCAGCAGTTATGGACATTTTCCTGGAGATTTGATCACTGAAATTTTTATATGTTTGCCTGTTAAGTCAGTTCTACGATTCAGACGCGTTTCTAAATCTTTATGCGCAATCATAGATAGCCCTAATTTCGCAAATTACTATCTCATGAGATCTTCTGAAAACATCAGTCGTCGCAAGGTAATTTTACAGCATACATCATTGAAGAATGAGCCAAGACGATTTCATATAATTGATATGAATGATGGTGAGGAACAAGAGATTCTACTCGAAAAACCAAGCTTAGATATATGGAAAAACATATATGGCAACTGCAATGGTTTGCTTCTTATATATGGAAGTTGTTGCAAGATTGCTTTATGGAATCCATCCACTCGGAAGTATATGAATCTCCCGGATTGCCCTTCGGAAGCTGTAAGAAATTACAAAATATTTGGATTGGGTTTGGGTTATGATAACTCTATTAATGATTACAAAGTTGTGCTTATGTTATCTACACTGATTAAAACCCGAGTTTGGATTTATAGGATGAGATTGAAAAGGTGGACAAGGATTAAAGATTGTCCAAATTGTGTAGGATTATACTCTGGATTTGGATACTTTGCAGATGGTAGTCTACACTGGTTAGGCTCGGGTGACCGTGATATTTTGGCATTTGATATGAAAAAGGAGATGTTCTCGTTATTGCCTAAGCCTTTTTACCCCAGTATACCAGTTTTGACTGATTTGCATGTTTTAGAAGGGTGTCTTTGCTTCAGCTTTTCCTTTGGTCGTCACTCTGATTTATACATCAGAAAGAAGGATGAATTTGACCAGTTTACTTGGGAACGATTGTGCTATATTAAAGAACCCATATATGCTTCCCCACATTATTCTGGAAAAGTCAAAGTCTTGGGATATTCAAAGAGCACGAATAAGATTCTTCTTAGTTATGGTATAAACAAATTGGTCTCATACAACATTGAAGAGAAAAGTTTTGGAAACATTAAAATAAACAATCCTAATTTGTGGTTGTCATTTTGTTTTCCTGTTTTTTGTATTGAAAGTCTTGTGTGGGTGTAATTAATTTGTGCAAATACACAGATTCATTGATAGCTTCTGCAAAGTCTTTTTAGTATATGTTTAAGTAATTGTTGGATTCAATATTTTGTTGCTTTGCAAACTAAAAACTTTGACAATTTGCGTGCCATTACATTTTATATCAATTGTTTCTAGATGAACTTTTATTTGCAGTTAATTAATAATAGTGAATGCCAATGTGAATGAATAATGCAAAAAACAAAATAGAAAAGGTCTGAACTTGATGCTTAGATAGTATAAAATAAAATATATTCTAAAATATTAATAATTTTGGATAAAATTATTGGGAGGTCAATTAGGAGTCAGCGAAATTAAGATTAAGGGGCATGTTGAAATAAAAAACATAATTTTATGTATTTGAATTAGAAACCAATTTGGAGTCAAATGTTGACCATATATGCATGTGAATGAAAACTTTAGTTGAAAAGTGTGGTTTGAAATAGTCCAATATGTGCTACAAAATTTAAAATTAAAATGTATGGTAAGTTTATATTTTATTGTTTGTGAGGAATTATAAAATGTATGATTCAATTCTTCAATAAGATTGAATCTCTGTTCACCATATGTGAGAACCATACTCATGTACTTTTTTTCATTCTACATATTTTTTTCCCATTTCATTAATAGTTCTTCCCTTGTATTTTTTGTATGGTAAGGACCCGCCTGATTTCATCGCGGCTTCAATTGAAGCTAAACGATATGTCAATTTCTCTCTCTTTTTGTGGTTTTGGCTAAATTCAAAATTTTGAAAAGCTTTTGAGTCTATCTAACAGCAAGTCGCTGCTCAATCTGGGTTCATTAGTTTTTACTTAAGCTGTGTTCATCCTTTATGGCCTGGGAATGTTAGACTATGCTACTCTATACAGTAAATCCATTATCTAAGTTTGACACCATTCAATTCTCATATTCAGAAAATAAATTTATTTAGGAGAATTGTAAATCATGTAAGAACTCAGTTTTTGGACTGTATTTCCTAACGGAATGAACCAAACTGTAAGAGTTTGCAAACTTTTAAACCACGTTGTTTATATTTGAAAATGATTCAAGCCACATGGTTGGAGAACAAGAGAAATACGATAAACCGTATTTGTAAACTTTTAAACTATAAAAAATATCTTTGCAAATGCATAAATCTTATCGAGAATGAGTTACCAAGTGATTTATATATTTATCAGTTCGACTAATCTCACCTCCCCTTGTTCTCAAGAAAAATGGGATTTAATGACGAAAAACCATCACTAGAAATCTAATTCCACTCATTAAATGTTTTTAATGAGCGGAATTTTCCCCTTGAGGAAGCCCTTCTTACTAAAAGTATTAATGAGCGGAATAATTCCGCTCATTATTAGCTTACAATGAGTGGACATTTACCCTTACTAGAAACTATATATAATGATTAAAAATACACTCATTAAAAGTATTTATATTGATAAAAAATACGCTCATTAAAAATATTTATAATGATTAAAAATACACACATTAAAAGTATTTATAATGATTAAAAATACGTCCATTAAAAATATTTAAAATATATAATGATTTGGATTGAAAGGAGCTGCTCTAAATTAGAGAGAAAACATATTAAAATATACTAATTGAACATTATAAAAGATCATAAGAATGCAATGGTAATGAAATACCATTTGGCCAATACATCCACAGGGCATTTCATGACCATATTTAGTACGAAAATCTAAGCAGGTCAACCAAACTTCAGTTTTTCATCACGTAAAACCTAAGCATAGGTAGTAGCTACTATATGTGATACCCACTAAACTCAAAATTTATACTATATGTTCTATCTGGGAACATTCAGATACTGACACAAAAATTTCTATTAATTTCTAAAAGTATAGGCAATGGCAAGCTTAATGGTGGAGTCCACAACAACTATTCAAAACAGGTGGAGTAAACTCACAACTTCTGGGCACAAAGAGAGAGAGACGTGGAGAGTGAAATCATAGCAAGAGCAGGGGAAATAATAGCAAAGCCAAGTTTTGGAATAGGCTATGAAAATGGCAGACAAGTTTTTGAAAAATTAAGAGCAAATGACCTTATAGAAGATCATTAGTTTTTGAAAACGTACTACAAACTAATAAAAGATCATTAGTTTTTGAAAACATAGTACGAACTAATATTTGAGCATTATAGAAGATCATAAGAATGCAATAGTAATAAAATACCATTTGGCCAACACATCCAGGGGCATTTCATAACCATATTGAACCGAAACTCAGCTGCCTCATTTCGAGCTTGTTGGACTAATGTCCTTGCATCAGCTGTAAATTGACAAAGAAAATGAAATTTCATGCTAATAATCCATAAGAGTTAACCAAAAGCAAGGGTGCAGATGCAGTACAAACCAGAATATTTTGCAAACGCGGCAAAATGTGAAGCAAAGAAGAGTTGAGATTTTAAAGAAGATTCATTCATGAGTAGCTCAAGCTGGTTTCAGTAGTATTTACCTAGACATTAAACATTTGCCTGAATTTAATTTGTATTGGATCGTAACTAGAGAGGGTGAATTATCAGGTCGCAGTCTAGAAAAGAAATATGAAAACTTCTAGCACGTAGGCTTTCCATCACAAATGTTCAGAGAAACTGCAGTCAACAGGTTATTTTGATGGTGTAGAAAAAATGAGGTATCTACATTATTTCCCATCATTCCTATCATTGCGTGTCCAATCATGCTTCACAATGTGTACATTGCACGTAAAACTATAACCTTTATTGAACAAAATTAAACTCTGTAGTGACTAAACTAAAAGTGCATCACATCATAAAAAGAAATGCAGTTTCATTTCACAGGAGGGAAAGAGAAGCTAACCTGTCATGCCAGTGGCCAGTAATCCAAGGTACTTGGTAACAGGGAAAAGATGGGTAATACTAGTCCGATCCAAAAGCTTGTCCTGCTCAAATTTCAAGACGTGAATTTCCAAATTAAGCAAAAACATTCGAGTTCTAGATCAAAAAATTGAGAAGGTCACTTACCTGTGTGACAACACAGACAGAGTCCATCCCACGAGCTTCAATGGATGTAATGGAAGCGGCCTTCACAGCTTTAAACGAATATTCTACAATAAAAATGACTCAAAATTTAAATAAACCTGTAGGATTCACAACTTGCCACGAAGACACATGAAATAGAGTCTAAGTATTGCTTGATAAATTTTCTTAACTTGTCCCATTTATGATACGTTACAAAATTGACTTTACCGATAAAATTATGCTTATAGATAACAGAAGCATGTCTCGTATGCTATGAAATACTAGAAAATCACGGAAGTTCAGTTAGGTCCCTCAAGGAGGAAAATTTTGCAACTTAGGATCTTAGAATGAAGGAGACTGCGAGCTCTCAGACGACTTCTATGCAAGTACAGGGAAGCCCGAAAAATTGACAAGCACATGTACCATGAGATGTACATGAAAGTGAAAGGTAACATGTTCAAGAACAAGTGCGTGCTGATGGAAAGTATCCATAAATCAATGGCTGAAAAAGCAAGAGAGAAGACCTTGCCTTACCAGTTTGAGGCTAAACGTGCAAGGAGTAAGGCAAGCAGGGAGAGAAATATTGCAAGAAGAGAGGAGCGTTTTACACAGGGCCTGGGAGAAAAGGCACCACAACAGCTAATTTTGTCTTTTTTCACATGAAAAGACTTTTTACAAACAAACAAATAACAGATGACCACAACAGAATATTACAATTCTCAGCAAATTTAACCAACCATCTAGCTGCTCATTTGCAAAACTATTGAGCAAATTCTTTTCAATTACTGAAATGAAACCTCACCTGCTAGAAGCTGAACAAACAATGTTGTCTCACAATCTCTCAGCCTCTCAACCAATTTGGATAAGAAGGGGAGTAAATAATTCATGCTTAACTTCCTTTATATCCTGCTTAAAACAGAAAAATAAATAAACTAGCGAATCATAACCTTTGTGAAATAGTCTCACTAAGGTTCAAATAAAAAATTAACAAAATTGGCAGTAAAAAATACCTAAGATAATCCCAAACATTATTAAAATGATATGCAACTCTACATGTATTCGTCATTTCCATTTTCTATTTTATTTGGCCTAATAAAGAAAGATTGAACACTCTACATTACATTGATTACATTCTATTATAACCCTATTTAGAGTAAAGTAACAAATATTATTCCCCTTCCCCAAAATATTTGATTTTCATCTCAGTGTACCCTGGAAAAAGCAGTTCACAGCAGCTTACTCATTGAAATAACGCTGACCATGATGGATGTTAGTAGTTGTCATACTCAAATCATTGAATTCCCCAACAACATCCTCTAATGCTCCCAATATATCAAGTCTCTGCATTGAGAAGGAACAAATTATTTGGCATTTAAATTTGCTTACATGTGCTTACCAGTTTATGTGTTCACTATAATACATATAGAACATAAGACCAAGGTAATTTGAGGATAAAAATACTTAAGACTTAAGACTCGGGTAAATTTTATCAATGGTGTACAACCTTTAGTCCGTTTCACACTTGGTGTACAACCTTTAATTTTTCTCACTAATATGTACGAACTTATAGGTCACCTCCCATTTTGGTGTACAGCAGGTAAAAATGACCGGTCAACGCATAGTCAACGTGCCACTTCATCACTTTTCATTCAAATCATTAATAAAAGTGGGACCCACAAATTAAAAAATAATTAATTTTTATCCTTTCTCTTTTTTACCCTTATCCTTCCATATCTTCATCTTCTTCCTTCTATTTTTCTCTCTCTCTAACCTCTCTCTCCAAATTTATTTCTCTCTCTAGCTCATCTCTCTCTAACCTTCTCTATAATATATAAATAATTAAGGTTTTTACTGATTGTTAATGATACGTAAACTCTGGTCGGTAAGAATAAAGAAAAAGTGATAATGCTTGTCTATTTAAGTTATAGGAAACTTCATTTTGCTGTACTATATTTTCATGTTACTTTGTGCATCCAATGTCTTGAAAAAATAAAATCCATTTTCACCATAACAGTTTAAACTATGATCCTGATTGATGGTGATTGATAATTTTTGAGTTATTATAATGTTGAACCTCTCATTTTTTAACACTAGTCTTTAAAAATTGATTAATTTTTGTGTTCTGTTACCTTGAAGCTAGCAAGAGCTATTCTCAGCCCTGTAAAATTAATTCATAGGAATGTAAATGTTTTTGCGAATTATTCTAAATTTATTACGGATTGATAACTATAGCAACCAGTAGTTATTTTCGTTTTAAAAGTAACAAAATATGATTTGATTAATTTGAGAAGCATTCATTTTTTGTTTCAAAAAAAAAAAAAAAAGAAGCATTCATTTTTATAATTTCATATGGAATGGAAATAGATATTTTTCCAACATAAATAGCACTGCAACTCTATTTCATTGAGGAAAAAAATTACCCGCATCAAATTTTTACATGTTTTGATTGGTTAGGTATTATTTCTTTGTTGAACCATAGTTTGTTTGAACCATTAGAAAAGCAATCTCAAATAAAGAAGGTTAGAGAGAAAAACAAATTTGAAGAGAGATTAGAGAGAGAAAAAAATTTGAAGAGAGAAAGAAATAGAGGGGAGAAGGTGAAGATATGGAGAGATAAGGGTAAAAAAGAGAAAGGATAAAAATTAATTATTTTTTAATTTGTGGGTCCCACGTGCGTTGACAGGTCATTTTTACCTGCTGTACACCAAAGTGGGAGGTCACCTATAAGGTCGTACATATTAGTGAGACAAAATGAAGGTTGTACACCAAAGTGTGAAATGGGACAAAGGTTGTACACCATTAGTGAAAGTTACCCCTTAAGACTCCATTAACTACTCCTTTCAGTTTGACCTCATCGAGATGAAAAGCAGCATGTTTAGCATCAACCAAAGTTACAACACCGTCCAACTTGACATCATTACAAACCGCATCCTCAGCATAAAAAATCTGAATTATTGGTGCTGGATTAGCAAGACCTGTAAGGTTTCAGTATGGCATATTTTAGTAAATGTGTAACAAGTACATCATTTGATGTACACACAACAAGAAAGCATTTAGATAACAAGTCACTACTGTATAGCGATTTCAGAACAGTACATTTTGACTAATACAGTAATATCTAACCTGTAGTTTCAATTACAATATGATCAAAATTTCCTCTGTTTTTAGCCACTAGTTCAGCTATCATTCTCACAAGATCACCCCTCACTGTACAGCACAAACAACCATTGTTCAACATAATAATGTCTTCAGCTCCAGTAGTTTTTGCAGCAACTAGAGAACCATCAATGTCAACTTCACCGTACTGCAATTCAACATTAGGAGAGGAAATTATACATCTGCACACTATAAACGTACTCTCACAAGCAGGACTATAATAATAAACTTACAAAAGTTTGAGATTATGTACCATGGTCATAATGATACAACAATATACATAGAGACTCCCATGATTATAGCAAAAATGGTGGTTTAACTAATAAGCGAACAGCCAAAAACAATGCAAACTAATACCTCATTCTCAATCACTGCTATGCGCTTCCCATGGTCTGCAGTCAATATATGGTTAAGTAATGTTGTCTGTTCATCAACGCAAGGAAAAATGTCAGCCCAATTAAGTCCAGTTGAGAAGAAATTCAAGAAAATGGAAATTTTTAACTAGCATTTGCATTGACCATTTAGAAAGCTTAATAAGTCAGCAATTACATTTGAAGTAGCATATCTTCTTAATTTTAGTACGAATTAATACAAAGGGAAAAGGTAACAACTAAAATAGAAAGATTACAATACCTTTCCAGAACCCAAAAAGCCGGTAATAATGGTAGCAGGAATTCGATCATCGGGAGGAATCTTGGTGGTGACATCACAATCCTCGGATGCGGCGGCAAAAGAAAATCTACAGGGGTTTTTGAAAGATGGTTTGGAGAAACCGAGAGCGAGGTTTGTAGAATGAAAGGAGCGGGTAGCTTGAATGGATAAGGTGGGTTGAGGTTTGAAGAAAAGAGGAAGGAGTGAGGTGCCACTAGTGGAAAGAGGGGTTTGTTGGCGAGAAGAGAAGGAAATGAAGGAGGTGGCTCTTGCTATATCCACTGATAGTGAAGCCATGTGCGGGAAGAGAGAGAGGTTGGGGTTTTTGATGGGTTTTGAGTTTCCAACTCCACTTCTTAAGACATTGAATCTAAACCCATAAAGGAAAAAGGAAAACACATAAAGACATTGAATCTAAACACATAAAGGAAAACACAAGAACATGAAGATAACATGAAAAAATAAAGAAATTAACAAGAGATGAGAAGAGATACCGAACAGAATGAGGAAAACCCAAAAATCTGCTGAAGAAGGAATAGAGAGGCTCGTTGAGTCCCAATTTCAGAAGATGAGAGTGAGAAGATGGGAGCAGACCTAGGTCGAACAGGAAGGAGAGCTTTTTTGGCTGAAAGCGTGAACTTTGTGTCTGATTTTAGGGTGCGATTTGGTTTAAACTTCGGAATCAGAAAGGGAAACGGAAACGGAATGTGGCGGAATAAGAATCGGAATGACTATTTATTCAATATGTTTGGTTCAATCTGGAATGGGAATGCGATTCTCTTTGAAGCTGTTTGGTTTGTTAATGATCGTAATAAAAATGAGTACAAAATTTATTAAAAATAATTTAGTAAATAATAATAATTATAATTTCAATTAAATTAAAAAATATACAAAAATTTATATCATCTAGAAAAGCAAATTAATGATTTATTGATGATAACTTTTTTTACTGTACAAAAAAGTTGTATTATAAACTAGTACAGGAAAATACATTTGCACATAATATATCTATATATTATATAAATTATAAGGTGGATATATATAAATTATAAGGTGGATATGTTGGGTACGTGGGTTGGTAAAATAGTGGTGGGTATATGTTGGGTAAAACGTGGATATGTTATATTATTATTATTTTATATATATATATATAAATCATTAGGAATGAGAATGAAATTTGATTGAAGTGAAAAGTGGAGGGAATGAATAATTGTCAAAGTTGGGGAATGAGATTCTAATTCCCAAGCTATATTTGGTTAACCAAAAAGGGAATAATTTACTATCATTTCCATTCCATAATCTAAATTTATCTAACCAAACACTCCCTTAGGGGGGAATGAAATATTTGGAATGAATTTTAGGTCACATTGGCGGTAAATTAAAGATTAAGGTTATTAATGAGTGGGGTTTTTTATAATTAAAAGGTGGTTTTTTTATTGTTATGAAATAATGAGTGGAATGTTAGGAAAATTGAGTCAAATTATATACTTTGCTCATTAATATGATATCCGCACATTAAATGTATTGAGAACATATTTTTAATGAGCGGAAACTATACCTATATTAAATTTTGGTCACTAAAACCCTTTTTTCTTGCAGTGGAGATGACTGGAAAGATTGTTTGGAAAACTTAAATCAAATGGTTTTAGTTGTATCTCACATTTTCCGCGAAGGTAACAAAGTCGCAGATTGTTTGGCTAATTTAGGTAGAATTACTCAAAAAGAGAATTGGTGGGACTTTGCCCCATCAGTCTGCTTAGAATTTATTAGTGAGAACTTAAACGACGGTGTTGTCTATGGGTTTGTTTAATTGCTTGCTCTCTCTTTGTATGTTTTCTTTTTTCAATTTTAATTAAGCAGGTTCGGTTTCAGTGCTGCTTGGGTGCCAACCTAGTTGGGATTCTCTGCCCTCACAACCACTCACCTAGTTCCAATTAAAAAAATTAATCTATAGATTATTGCATACATATCTATTTTATTATTAATAGGTGGTAACACAAGAAAAAAAAAACTGTTCCAAGAAAAAAATGGAATGATGTAGAATTTAATGTGTTTCTTGATATTTGTGTTCGGGGCACCAATCTTGGTAAAAGAAGTGGAGGGGGATGGGGTCTGAAAGGATGGCCATGGGTAGAAAATGAAATGAAAATTGCGGGTCACATATTTACTAAAGATCAGATGAGAAATAAATGGGATTCGATGAAACTCCATTGGAAACTGTGGAAAGATCTAAAGGGAAAAGAGACAGTAAAAGGGACATCGTGATTGCTTCAATGGCACTACATAATTATATTCGAAGAAACACATTAGCAGATCCTGATTTTGTGCCGTATGACTCATTGAGTAGTTCAAATGATGTTGATACAAATGAAAATCACGAGGAAACTGGAGCAACTCAAATGAATGCTTTGAGAGATGAGATTGCTTCCATCCTATTTAGAGATAAAAATTGATCTTTAAAATGAAGAAATATTACAGACAATTTTATAGCAATTTAATTTTTAGTATATAGTTTTTTTTATGGAAAAATGAAGTTATATATAAATAATTATTTTTGTAATTGTAATTTAGTTATTTAGGTTATTTTTATTATTTTTAGAATTAATTTATATATTTATTTAAATCATGTCCATATTAGTCATTTTACATACTAACAGCAACACGCAATCATAGTTTTACCAAACACTAATAATCAAACAGCAAACAACAAACAGCAAACCGTAACAACAAACAGCAAACAGCAACAGCAGATAAAACAAACAGGCCCTTCCTTAAAAATAATTGTGATCAATGTAATTAATTTAAATACCAACAGTCAATTTCCTTCATGAATAATCATGTCCGTTCCTGAATAGTCATGTCTGTTTGTGAATATTGGCTTTGTTTTTATGTTTTATATATAATAGGTGTGTCTCTGCCAATTACTAGTAAATTTCAAGTCAGCAGTTATGGGACATTTTCCTGGAGATTTGATCACTGAAATTTTTATATGTTTGCCTGTTAAGTCAGTTCTACGATTCAGACGCGTTTCTAAATCTTTATGCGCAATCATAGATAGCCCTAATTTCGCAAATTACTATCTCATGAGATCTTCTGAAAACATCAGTCGTCGCAAGGTAATTTTACAGCATACATCATTGAAGAATGAGCCAAGACGATTTCATATAATTGATATGAATGATGGTGAGGAACAAGAGATTCTACTCGAAAAACCAAGCTTAGATATATGGAAAAACATATATGGCAACTGCAATGGTTTGCTTCTTATATATGGAAGTTGTTGCAAGATTGCTTTATGGAATCCATCCACTCGGAAGTATATGAATCTCCCGGATTGCCCTTCGGAAGCTGTAAGAAATTACAAAATATTTGGATTGGGTTTGGGTTATGATAACTCTATTAATGATTACAAAGTTGTGCTTATGTTATCTACACTGATTAAAACCCGAGTTTGGATTTATAGGATGAGATTGAAAAGGTGGACAAGGATTAAAGATTGTCCAAATTGTGTAGGATTATACTCTGGATTTGGATACTTTGCAGATGGTAGTCTACACTGGTTAGGCTCGGGTGACTGTGATATTTTGGCATTTGATATGAAAAAGGAGATGTTCTCGTTATTGCCTAAGCCTTTTTACCCCAGTATACCAGTTTTGACTGATTTGCATGTTTTAGAAGGGTGTCTTTGCTTCAGCTTTTCCTTTGGTCGTCACTCTGATTTATACATCAGAAAGAAGGATGAATTTGACCAGTTTACTTGGGAACGATTGTGCTATGTTAAAGAACCCATATATGCTTCCCCACATTATTCTGGAAAAGTCAAAGTCTTGGGATATTCAAAGAGCACGAATAAGATTCTTCTTAGTTATGGTATAAACAAATTGGTCTCATACAACATTGAAGAGAAAAGTTTTGGAAACATTAAAATAAACAATCCTAATTTGTGGTTGTCATTTTGTTTTCCTGTTTTTTGTATTGAAAGTCTTGTGTGGGTGTAATTAATTTGTGCAAATACACAGATTCATTGATAGCTTCTGCAAAGTCTTTTTAGTATATGTTTAAGTAATTGTTGGATTCAATATTTTGTTGCTTTGCAAACTAAAAACTTTGACAATTTGCGTGCCATTACATTTTATATCAATTGTTTCTAGATGAACTTTTATTTGCAGTTAATTAATAATAGTGAATGCCAATGTGAATGAATAATGCAAAAAACAAAATAGAAAAGGTCTGAACTTGATGCTTAGATAGTATAAAATAAAATATATTCTAAAATATTAATAATTTTGGATAAAATTATTGGGAGGTCAATTAGGAGTCAGCGAAATTAAGATTAAGGGGCATGTTGAAATAAAAAACATAATTTTATGTATTTGAATTAGAAACCAATTTGGAGTCAAATGTTGACCATATATGCATGTGAATGAAAACTTTAGTTGAAAAGTGTGGTTTGAAATAGTCCAATATGTGCTATAAAATTTAAAATTAAAATGTATGGTAAGTTTATATTTTATTGTTTGTGAGGAATTATAAAATGTATGATTCAATTCTTCAATAAGATTGAATCTCTGTTCACCATATGTGAGAACCATACTCATGTACTTTTTTTCATTCTACATATTTTTTTCCCATTTCATTAATAGTTCTTCCCTTGTATTTTTTGTATGGTAAGGACCCGCCTGATTTCATCGCGGCTTCAATTGAAGCTAAACGATATGTCAATTTCTCTCTCTTTTTGTGGTTTTGGCTAAATTCAAAATTTTGAAAAGCTTTTGAGTCTATCTAACAGCAAGTCGCTGCTCAATCTGGGTTCATTAGTTTTTACTTAAGCTGTGTTCATCCTTTATGGCCTGGGAATGTTAGACTATGCTACTCTATACAGTAAATCCATTATCTAAGTTTGACACCATTCAATTCTCATATTCAGAAAATAAATTTATTTAGGAGAATTGTAAATCATGTAAGAACTCAGTTTTTGGACTGTATTTCCTAACGGAATGAACCAAACTGTAAGAGTTTGCAAACTTTTAAACCACGTTGTTTATATTTGAAAATGATTCAAGCCACATGGTTGGAGAACAAGAGAAATACGATAAACCGTATTTGTAAACTTTTAAACTATAAAAAATATCTTTGCAAATGCATAAATCTTATCGAGAATGAGTTACCAAGTGATTTATATATTTATCAGTTCGACTAATCTCACCTCCCCTTGTTCTCAAGAAAAATGGGATTTAATGACGAAAAACCATCACTAGAAATCTAATTCCACTCATTAAATGTTTTTAATGAGCGGAATTTTCCCCTTGAGGAAGCCCTTCTTACTAAAAGTATTAATGAGCGGAATAATTCCGCTCATTATTAGCTTACAATGAGTGGACATTTACCCTTACTAGAAACTATATATAATGATTAAAAATACACTCATTAAAAGTATTTATATTGATAAAAAATACGCTCATTAAAAATATTTATAATGATTAAAAATACACACATTAAAAGTATTTATAATGATTAAAAATACGTCCATTAAAAATATTTAAAATATATAATGATTTGGATTGAAGGGAGCTGCTCTAAATTAGAGAGAAAACATATTAAAATATACTAATTGAACATTATAAAAGATCATAAGAATGCAATGGTAATGAAATACCATTTGGCCAATACATCCACAGGGCATTTCATGACCATATTTAGTACGAAAATCTAAGCAGGTCAACCAAACTTCAGTTTTTCATCACGTAAAACCTAAGCATAGGTAGTAGCTACTATATGTGATACCCACTAAACTCAAAATTTATACTATATGTTCTATCTGGGAACATTCAGATACTGACACAAAAATTTCTATTAATTTCTAAAAGTATAGGCAATGGCAAGCTTAATGGTGGAGTCCACAACAACTACTCAAAACAGGTGGAGTAAACTCACAACTTCTGGGCACAAAGAGAGAGAGACGTGGAGAGTGAAATCATAGCAAGAGCAGGGGAAATAATAGCAAAGCCAAGTTTTGGAATAGGCTATGAAAATGGCAGACAAGTTTTTGAAAAATTAAGAGCAAATGACCTTATAGAAGATCATTAGTTTTTGAAAACGTACTACAAACTAATAAAAGATCATTAGTTTTTGAAAACATAGTACGAACTAATATTTGAGCATTATAGAAGATCATAAGAATGCAATAGTAATAAAATACCATTTGGCCAACACATCCAGGGGCATTTCATAACCATATTGAACCGAAACTCAGCTGCCTCATTTCGAGCTTGTTGGACTAATGTCCTTGCATCAGCTGTAAATTGACAAAGAAAATGAAATTTCATGCTAATAATCCATAAGAGTTAACCAAAAGCAAGGGTGCAGATGCAGTACAAACCAGAATATTTTGCAAACGCGGCAAAATGTGAAGCAAAGAAGAGTTGAGATTTTAAAGAAGATTCATTCATGAGTAGCTCAAGCTGGTTTCAGTAGTATTTACCTAGACATTAAACATTTGCCTGAATTTAATTTGTATTGGATCGTAACTAGAGAGGGTGAATTATCAGGTCGCAGTCTAGAAAAGAAATATGAAAACTTCTAGCACGTAGGCTTTCCATCACAAATGTTCAGAGAAACTGCAGTCAACAGGTTATTTTGATGGTGTAGAAAAAATGAGGTATCTACATTATTTCCCATCATTCCTATCATTGCGTGTCCAATCATGCTTCACAATGTGTACATTGCACGTAAAACTATAACCTTTATTGAACAAAATTAAACTCTGTAGTGACTAAACTAAAAGTGCATCACATCATAAAAAGAAATGCAGTTTCATTTCACAGGAGGGAAAGAGAAGCTAACCTGTCATGCCAGTGGCCAGTAATCCAAGGTACTTGGTAACAGGGAAAAGATGGGTAATACTAGTCCGATCCAAAAGCTTGTCCTGCTCAAATTTCAAGACGTGAATTTCCAAATTAAGCAAAAACATTCGAGTTCTAGATCAAAAAATTGAGAAGGTCACTTACCTGTGTGACAACACAGACAGAGTCCATCCCACGAGCTTCAATGGATGTAATGGAAGCGGCCTTCACAGCTTTAAACGAATATTCTACAATAAAAATGACTCAAAATTTAAATAAACCTGTAGGATTCACAACTTGCCACGAAGACACATGAAATAGAGTCTAAGTATTGCTTGATAAATTTTCTTAACTTGTCCCATTTATGATACGTTACAAAATTGACTTTACCGATAAAATTATGCTTATAGATAACAGAAGCATGTCTCGTATGCTATGAAATACTAGAAAATCACGGAAGTTCAGTTAGGTCCCTCAAGGTGGAAAATTTTGCAACTTAGGATCTTAACAGGACTTAAGCTTGGTTTCTAACATTATTTTCCAACAACAAATCAATTACATTTAAGGCTTTGTCCTCTAGTTGCAGCAACTATGCCAGAAAACGAAGATTCACTTACGTTCCAGTCCTCACAGAATGAAAGAGACTGCGAGCTCTCAGACGACTTCTATGCAAGTACAGGGAAGCCCGAAAAATTGACAAGCACATGTACCATGAGATGTACATGAAAGTGAAAGGTAACATGTTCAAGAACAAGTGCGTGCTGATGGAAAGTATCCATAAATCAATGGCTGAAAAAGCAAGAGAGAAGACCTTGCCTTACCAGTTTGAGGCTAAACGTGCAAGGAGTAAGGCAAGCAGGGAGAGAAATATTGCAAGAAGAGAGGAGCGTTTTACACAGGGCCTGGGAGAAAAGGCACCACAACAGCTAATTTTGTCTTTTTTCACATGAAAAGACTTTTTACAAACAAACAAATAACAGATGACCACAACAGAATATTACAATTCTCAGCAAATTTAACCAACCATCTAGCTGCTCATTTGCAAAACTATTGAGCAAATTCTTTTCAATTACTGAAATGAAACCTCACCTGCTAGAAGCTGAACAAACAATGTTGTCTCACAATCTCTCAGCCTCTCAACCAATTTGGATAAGAAGGGGAGTAAATAATTCATGCTTAACTTCCTTTATATCCTGCTTAAAACAGAAAAATAAATAAACTAGCGAATCATAACCTTTGTGAAATAGTCTCACTAAGGTTCAAATAAAAAATTAACAAAATTGGCAGTAAAAAATACCTAAGATAATCCCAAACATTATTAAAATGATATGCAACTCTACATGTATTCGTCATTTCCATTTTCTATTTTATTTGGCCTAATAAAGAAAGATTGAACACTCTACATTACATTGATTACATTCTATTATAACCCTATTTAGAGTAAAGTAACAAATATTATTCCCCTTCCCCAAAATATTTGATTTTCATCTCAGTGTACCCTGGAAAAAGCAGTTCACAGCAGCTTACTCATTGAAATAACGCTGACCATGATGGATGTTAGTAGTTGTCATACTCAAATCATTGAATTCCCCAACAACATCCTCTAATGCTCCCAATATATCAAGTCTCTGCATTGAGAAGGAACAAATTATTTGGCATTTAAATTTGCTTACATGTGCTTACTAGTTTATGTGTTCACTATAATACATATAGAACATAAGACCAAGGTAATTTGAGGATAAAAATACTTAAGACTTAAGACTCGGGTAAATTTCATCAATGGTGTACAACCTTTAGTCCGTTTCACACTTGGTGTACAACCTTTAATTTTTCTCACTAATATGTACGAACTTATAGGTGACCTCCCATTTTGGTGTACAGCAGGTAAAAATGACCGGTCAACGCATAGTCAACGCGCCACCTCATCACTTTTCATTCAAATCATTAATAAAAGTGGGACTCACAAATTAAAAAATAATTAATTTTTATCCTTTCTCTTTTTTACCCTTATCCTTCCATATCTTCATCTTCTTCCTTCTATTTTTCTCTCTCTCTAACCTCTCTCTCCAAATTTATTTCTCTCTCTAACCTTCTCTATAATATATAAATAATTAAGGTTTTTACTGATTGTTAATGATACGTAAACTCTGGTCGGTAAGAATAAAGAAAAAGTGATAATGCTTGTCTATTTAGTTTATAGGAAACTTCATTTTGCTGTACTATATTTTCATGTTACTTCGTGCATCCAATGTCTTGAAAAAATAAAATCCATTTTCACCATAACAGTTTAAACTATGATCCTGATTGATCGTGATTGATAATTTTTGAGTTATTATAATGTTGAACCTCTCATTTTTTAACACTAGTCCTTAAAAATTGATTAATTTTTGTGTTCTGTTACCTTGAAGCTAGCAAGAGCTATTCTCAGCCCTGTAAAATTAATTCATAGGAATGTAAATGTTTTTGCGAATTATTCTAAATTTATTACGGATTGATAACTATAGCAACCAGTAATTATTTTCGTTTTAAAAGTAACAAAATATGATTTGATTAATTTGAGAAGCATTCATTTTTTGTTTCAAAAAAAAAAAAAAGAAGCATTCATTTTTATAATTTCATATGGAATGGAAATAGATATTTTTCCAACATAAATAGCACTGCAACTCTATTTCATTGAGGAAAAAAATTACCCGCATCAAATTTTTACATGTTTTGATTGGTTAGGTATTATTTCTTTGTTGAACCATAGTTTGTTTGAACCATTAGAAAAGCAATCTCAAATAAAGAAGGTTAGAGAGAAAAACAAATTTGAAGAGAGATTAGAGAGAGAAAAAAATTTGAAGAGAGAAAGAAATAGAGGGGAGAAGGTGAAGATATGGAGAGATAAGGGTAAAAAAGAAAAAGGATAAAAATTAATTATTTTTTAATTTGTGGGTCCCACGGTTGACAGGTCATTTTTACCTGCTGTACACCAAAGTGGGAGGTCACCTATAAGGTCGTACATATTAGTGAGACAAAATGAAGGTTGTACACCAAAGTGTGAAATGGGACAAAGGTTGTACACCATTAGTGAAATTTACCCCTTAAGACTCCATTAACTACTCCTTTCAGTTTGACCTCATCGAGATGAAAAGCAGCATGTTTAGCATCAACCAAAGTTACAACACCGTCCAACTTGACATCATTACAAACCGCATCCTCAGCATAAAAAATCTGAATTATTGGTGCTGGATTAGCAAGACCTGTAAGGTTTCAGTATGGCATATTTTAGTAAATGTGTAACAAGTACATCATTTGATGTACACACAACAAGAAAGCATTTAGATAACAAGTCACTACTGTATAGCGATTTCAGAACAGTACATTTTGACTAATACAGTAATATCTAACCTGTAGTTTCAATTACAATATGATCAAAATTTCCTCTGTTTTTAGCCACTAGTTCAGCTATCATTCTCACAAGATCACCCCTCACTGTACAGCACAAACAACCATTGTTCAACATAATAATGTCTTCAGCTCCAGTAGTTTTTGCAGCAACTAGAGAACCATCAATGTCAAATTCGCCGTACTGCAATTCAACATTAGGAGAGGAAATTATACATCTGCACACTATAAACGTACTCTCACAAGCAGGACTATAATAATAAACTTACAAAAGTTTGAGATTATGCACCATGGTCATAATGATACAACAATATACATAGAGACTCCCATGATTATAGCAAAAATGGTGGTTTAACTAATAAGCGAACAGCCAAAAACAATGCAAACTAATACCTCATTCTCAATCACTGCTATGCGCTTCCCATGGTCTGCAGTCAATATATGGTTAAGTAATGTTGTCTGTTCATCAACGCAAGGAAAAATGTCAGCCCAATTAAGTTCAGTTGAGAAGAAATTCAAGAAAATGGAAATTTTTAACTAGCATTTGCATTGACCATTTAGAAAGCTTAATAAGTCAGCAATTACATTTGAAGTAGCATATCTTCTTAATTTTAGTACGAATTAATACAAAGGGAAAAGGTAACAACTAAAATAGAAAGATTACAATACCTTTCCAGAACCCAAAAAGCCGGTAATAATGGTAGCAGGAATTCGATCATCGGGAGGAATCTTGGTGGTGACATCACAATCCTCGGATGCGGCGGCAAAAGAAAATCTACAGGGGTTTTTGAAAGATGGTGAAGCCATGTACGGGAAGAGAGAGAGGTTGGGGTTTTTGATGGGTTTTGAGTTTCCAACTCCACTTCTTAAGACATTGAATCTAAACCCATAAAGGAAAAAGGAAAACACATAAAGACATTGAATCTAAACACATAAAGGAAAACACAAGAACATGAAGAAAACATGAAAAAATAAAGAAATTAACAAGAGATGAGAAGAGATACCGAACAGAATGAGGAAAACCCAAAAATCTGCTGAAGAAGGAATAGAGAGGCTAGTTGAGTCCCAATTTCAGAAGATGAGAGTGAGAAGATGGGAGCAGACCTAGGTCGAACAGGAAGGAGAGCTTTTTTGGCTGAAAGCGTGAACTTTGTGTCTGATTTTAGGGTGCGATTTGGTTTAAACTTCGGAATCAGAAAGGGAAACGGAAACGGAATGTGGCGGAATAAGAATCGGAATGACTATTTATTCAATATGTTTGGTTCAACCTGGAATGGGAATGCGATTCTCTTTGAAGCTGTTTGGTTTGTTAATGATCGTAATAAAAATGAGTACAAAATTTATTAAAAATAATTTAGTAAATAATAATAATTATAATTTCAATTAAATTAAAAAATATACAAAAATTTATATCATCTAGAAAAGCAAATTAATGATTTATTGATGATAACTTTTTTTACTGTACAAAAAAGTTGTATTATAAACTAGTACAGGAAAATACATTTACACATAATATATCTATATATTATATAAATTATAAGGTGGATATATATAAATTATAAGGTGGATATGTTGGGTACGTGGGTTGGTAAAATAGTGGTGGGTATATGTTGGGTAAAACGTGGATATGTTATATTATTATTATTTTTTATATATATATAAATCATTAGGAATGAGAATGAAATTTGATTGAAGTGAAAAGTGGAGGGAATGAATAATTGTCAAAGTTGGGGAATGAGATTCTAATTCCCAAGCTATATTTGGTTAACCAAAAAGGGAATAATTTACTATCATTTCCATTCCATAATCTAAATTTATCTAACCAAACACTCCCTTAGGGGGGAATGAAATATTTGGAATGAATTTTAGGTCACATTGGCGGTAAATTAAAGATTAAGGTTATTAATGAGTGGGGTTTTTTATAATTAAAAGGTGGTTTTTTTATTGTTATGAAATAATGAGTGGAATGTTAGGAAAATTGAGTCAAATTATATACTTTGCTCATTAATATGATATCCGCACATTAAATGTATTGAGAACATATTTTTAATGAGCGGAAACTATACCTATATTAAATTTTGGTCACTAAAACCCTTTTTTCTTGTAGTGGAGATGACTGGAAAGATTGTTTGGAAAACTTAAATCAAATGGTTTTAGTTGTATCTCACATTTTCCGCGAAGGTAACAAAGTCGCAGATTGTTTGGCTAATTTAGGTAGAATTACTCAAAAAGAGAATTGGTGGGACTTTGCCCCATCAGTCTGCTTAGAATTTATTAGTGAGAACTTAAACGACGGTGTTGTCTATGGGTTTGTTTAATTGCTTGCTCTCTCTTTGTATGTTTTCTTTTTTCAATTTTAATTAAGCAGGTTCGGTTTCAGTGCTGCAGGGGTGCCAACCTAGTTGGGATTCTCTGCCCTCACAACCACTCACCTAGTTCCAATTAAAAAAATTAATCTATAGATTATTGCATACATATCTATTTTATTATTAATAGGTGGTAACACAAGAAAAAAAAAACTGTTCCAAGAAAAAAATGGAATGATGTAGAATTTAATGTGTTTCTTGATATTTGTGTTCGGGGCACCAATCTTGGTAAAAGAAGTGGAGGGGGATGGGGTCTGAAAGGATGGCCATGGGTAGAAAATGAAATGAAAATTGCGGGTCACATATTTACTAAAGATCAGATGAGAAATAAATGGGATTCGATGAAACTCCATTGGAAACTGTGGAAAGATCTAAAGGGAAAAGAGACAGTAAAAGGGATATCGTGATTGCTTCAATGGCACTACGTAATTATATTCGAAGAAACACATTAGCAGATCCTGATTTTGTGCCGTATGACTCATTGAGTAGTTCAAATGATGTTGATACAAATGAAAATCACGAGGAAACTGGAGCAACTCAAATGAATGCTTTGAGAGATGAGATTGCTTCCATCCTATTTAGAGATAAAAATTGATCTTTAAAATGAAGAAATATTACAGACAATTTTATAGCAATTTAATTTTTAGTATATAGTTTTTTTTATGGAAAAATGAAGTTATATATAAATAATTATTTTTGTAATTGTAATTTAGTTATTTAGGTTATTTTTATTATTTTTAGAATTAATTTATATATTTATTTAAATCATGTCCATATTAGTCATTTTACATACTAACAGCAACATGCAATCATAGTTTTACCAAACACTAATAATCAAACAGCAAACAACAAACAGCAAACCGTAACAACAAACAGCAAACAGCAACAGCAGATAAAACAAACAGGCCCTTCCTTAAAAATAATTGTGATCAATGTAATTAATTTAAATACCAACAGTCAATTTCCTTCATGAATAATCATGTCCGTTCCTGAATAGTCATGTCTGTTTGTGAATATTGGCTTTGTTTTTATGTTTTATATATAATAGGTGTGTCTCTGCCAATTACTAGTAAATTTCAAGTCAGCAGTTATGGGACATTTTCCTGGAGATTTGATCACTGAAATTTTTATATGTTTGCCTGTTAAGTCAGTTCTACGATTCAGACGCGTTTCTAAATCTTTATGCGCAATCATAGATAGCCCTAATTTCGCAAATTACTATCTCATGAGATCTTCTGAAAACATCAGTCGTCGCAAGGTAATTTTACAGCATACATCATTGAAGAATGAGCCAAGACGATTTCATATAATTGATATGAATGATGGTGAGGAACAAGAGATTCTACTCGAAAAACCAAGCTTAGATATATGGAAAAACATATATGGCAACTGCAATGGTTTGCTTCTTATATATGGAAGTTGTTGCAAGATTGCTTTATGGAATCCATCCACTCGGAAGTATATGAATCTCCCGGATTGCCCTTCGGAAGCTGTAAGAAATTACAAAATATTTGGATTGGGTTTGGGTTATGATAACTCTATTAATGATTACAAAGTTGTGCTTATGTTATCTACACTGATTAAAACCCGAGTTTGGATTTATAGGATGAGATTGAAAAGGTGGACAAGGATTAAAGATTGTCCAAATTGTGTAGGATTATACTCTGGATTTGGATACTTTGCAGATGGTAGTCTACACTGGTTAGGCTCGGGTGACCGTGATATTTTGGCATTTGATATGAAAAAGGAGATGTTCTCGTTATTGCCTAAGCCTTTTTACCCCAGTATACCAGTTTTGACTGATTTGCATGTTTTAGAAGGGTGTCTTTGCTTCAGCTTTTCCTTTGGTCGTCACTCTGATTTATACATCAGAAAGAAGGATGAATTTGACCAGTTTACTTGGGAACGATTGTGCTATGTTAAAGAACCCATATATGCTTCCCCACATTATTCTGGAAAAGTCAAAGTCTTGGGATATTCAAAGAGCACGAATAAGATTCTTCTTAGTTATGGTATAAACAAATTGGTCTCATACAACATTGAAGAGAAAAGTTTTGGAAACATTAAAATAAACAATCCTAATTTGTGGTTGTCATTTTGTTTTCCTGTTTTTTGTATTGAAAGTCTTGTGTGGGTGTAATTAATTTGTGCAAATACACAGATTCATTGATAGCTTCTGCAAAGTCTTTTTAGTATATGTTTAAGTAATTGTTGGATTCAATATTTTGTTGCTTTGCAAACTAAAAACTTTGACAATTTGCGTGCCATTACATTTTATATCAATTGTTTCTAGATGAACTTTTATTTGCAGTTAATTAATAATAGTGAATGCCAATGTGAATGAATAATGCAAAAAACAAAATAGAAAAGGTATGAACTTGATGCTTAGATAGTATAAAATAAAATATATTCTAAAATATTAATAATTTTGGATAAAATTATTGGGAGGTCAATTAGGAGTCAGCGAAATTAAGATTAAGGGGCATGTTGAAATAAAAAACATAATTTTATGTATTTGAATTAGAAACCAATTTGGAGTCAAATGTTGACCATATATGCATGTGAATGAAAACTTTAGTTGAAAAGTGTGGTTTGAAATAGTCCAATATGTGCTATAAAATTTAAAATTAAAATGTATGGTAAGTTTATATTTTATTGTTTGTGAGGAATTATAAAATGTATGATTCAATTCTTCAATAAGATTGAATCTCTGTTCACCATATGTGAGAACCATACTCATGTACTTTTTTTCATTCTACATATTTTTTTCCCATTTCATTAATAGTTCTTCCCTTGTATTTTTTGTATGGTAAGGACCCGCCTGATTTCATCGCGGCTTCAATTGAAGCTAAACGATATGTCAATTTCTCTCTCTTTTTGTGGTTTTGGCTAAATTCAAAATTTTGAAAAGCTTTTGAGTCTATCTAACAGCAAGTCGCTGCTCAATCTGGGTTCATTAGTTTTTACTTAAGCTGTGTTCATCCTTTATGGCCTGGGAATGTTAGACTATGCTACTCTATACAGTAAATCCATTATCTAAGTTTGACACCATTCAATTCTCATATTCAGAAAATAAATTTATTTAGGAGAATTGTAAATCATGTAAGAACTCAGTTTTTGGACTGTATTTCCTAACGGAATGAACCAAACTGTAAGAGTTTGCAAACTTTTAAACCACGTTGTTTATATTTGAAAATGATTCAAGCCACATGGTTGGAGAACAAGAGAAATACGATAAACCGTATTTGTAAACTTTTAAACTATAAAAAATATCTTTGCAAATGCATAAATCTTATCGAGAATGAGTTACCAAGTGATTTATATATTTATCAGTTCGACTAATCTCACCTCCCCTTGTTCTCAAGAAAAATGGGATTTAATGACGAAAAACCATCACTAGAAATCTAATTCCACTCATTAAATGTTTTTAATGAGCGGAATTTTCCCCTTGAGGAAGCCCTTCTTACTAAAAGTATTAATGAGCGGAATAATTCCGCTCATTATTAGCTTACAATGAGTGGACATTTACCCTTACTAGAAACTATATATAATGATTAAAAATACACTCATTAAAAGTATTTATATTGATAAAAAATACGCTCATTAAAAATATTTATAATGATTAAAAATACACACATTAAAAGTATTTATAATGATTAAAAATACGTCCATTAAAAATATTTAAAATATATAATGATTTGGATTGAAGGGAGCTGCTCTAAATTAGAGAGAAAACATATTAAAATATACTAATTGAACATTATAAAAGATCATAAGAATGCAATGGTAATGAAATACCATTTGGCCAATACATCCACAGGGCATTTCATGACCATATTTAGTACGAAAATCTAAGCAGGTCAACCAAACTTCAGTTTTTCATCACGTAAAACCTAAGCATAGGTAGTAGCTACTATATGTGATACCCACTAAACTCAAAATTTATACTATATGTTCTATCTGGGAACATTCAGATACTGACACAAAAATTTCTATTAATTTCTAAAAGTATAGGCAATGGCAAGCTTAATGGTGGAGTCCACAACAACTACTCAAAACAGGTGGAGTAAACTCACAACTTCTGGGCACAAAGAGAGAGAGACGTGGAGAGTGAAATCATAGCAAGAGCAGGGGAAATAATAGCAAAGCCAAGTTTTGGAATAGGCTATGAAAATGGCAGACAAGTTTTTGAAAAATTAAGAGCAAATGACCTTATAGAAGATCATTAGTTTTTGAAAACGTACTACAAACTAATAAAAGATCATTAGTTTTTGAAAACATAGTACGAACTAATATTTGAGCATTATAGAAGATCATAAGAATGCAATAGTAATAAAATACCATTTGGCCAACACATCCAGGGGCATTTCATAACCATATTGAACCGAAACTCAGCTGCCTCATTTCGAGCTTGTTGGACTAATGTCCTTGCATCAGCTGTAAATTGACAAAGAAAATGAAATTTCATGCTAATAATCCATAAGAGTTAACCAAAAGCAAGGGTGCAGATGCAGTACAAACCAGAATATTTTGCAAACGCGGCAAAATGTGAAGCAAAGAAGAGTTGAGATTTTAAAGAAGATTCATTCATGAGTAGCTCAAGCTGGTTTCAGTAGTATTTACCTAGACATTAAACATTTGCCTGAATTTAATTTGTATTGGATCGTAACTAGAGAGGGTGAATTATCAGGTCGCAGTCTAGAAAAGAAATATGAAAACTTCTAGCACGTAGGCTTTCCATCACAAATGTTCAGAGAAACTGCAGTCAACAGGTTATTTTGATGGTGTAGAAAAAATGAGGTATCTACATTATTTCCCATCATTCCTATCATTGCGTGTCCAATCATGCTTCACAATGTGTACATTGAACGTAAAACTATAACCTTTATTGAACAAAATTAAACTCTGTAGTGACTAAACTAAAAGTGCATCACATCATAAAAAGAAATGCAGTTTCATTTCACAGGAGGGAAAGAGAAGCTAACCTGTCATGCCAGTGGCCAGTAATCCAAGGTACTTGGTAACAGGGAAAAGATGGGTAATACTAGTCCGATCCAAAAGCTTGTCCTGCTCAAATTTCAAGACGTGAATTTCCAAATTAAGCAAAAACATTCGAGTTCTAGATCAAAAAATTGAGAAGGTCACTTACCTGTGTGACAACACAGACAGAGTCCATCCCACGAGCTTCAATGGATGTAATGGAAGCGGCCTTCACAGCTTTAAACGAATATTCTACAATAAAAATGACTCAAAATTTAAATAAACCTGTAGGATTCACAACTTGCCACGAAGACACATGAAATAGAGTCTAAGTATTGCTTGATAAATTTTCTTAACTTGTCCCATTTATGATACGTTACAAAATTGACTTTACCGATAAAATTATGCTTATAGATAACAGAAGCATGTCTCGTATGCTATGAAATACTAGAAAATCACGGAAGTTCAGTTAGGTCCCTCAAGGTGGAAAATTTTGCAACTTAGGATCTTAGTTTTAAAACCTTTGAAAACAGGACTTAAGCTTGGTGTCTAACATTATTTTCCAACAACAAATCAATTACATTTAAGGCTTTGTCCTCTAGTTGCAGCAACTATGCCAGAAAACGAAGATTCACTTACGTTCCAGTCCTCACAGAATGAAGGAGACTGCGAGTTCTCAGACGACTTCTATGCAAGTACAGGGAAGCCCGAAAAATTGACAAGCACATGTACCATGAGATGTACATGAAAGTGAAAGGTAACATGTTCAAGAACAAGTGCGTGCTGATGGAAAGTATCCATAAATCAATGGCTGAAAAAGCAAGAGAGAAGACCTTGCCTTACCAGTTTGAGGCTAAACGTGCAAGGAGTAAGGCAAGCAGGGAGAGAAATATTGCAAGAAGAGAGGAGCGTTTTACACAGGGCCTGGGAGAAAAGGCACCACAACAGCTAATTTTGCCTTTTTTCACATGAAAAGACTTTTTACAAACAAACAAATAACAGATATCCACAACAGAATATTACAATTCTCAGCAAATTTAACCAACCATCTAGCTGCTCATTTGCAAAACTATTGAGCAAATTCTTTTCAATTACTGAAATGAAACCTCACCTGCTAGAAGCTGAACAAACAATGTTGTCTCACAATCTCCCAGCCTCTCAACCAATTTGGATAAGAAGGGGAGTAAATAATTCATGCTTAACTTCCTTTATATCCTGCTTAAAACAGAAAAATAAATAAACTAGCGAATCATAACCTTTGTGAAATAGTCTCACTAAGGTTCAAATAAAAAATTAACAAAATTGGCAGTAAAAAATACCTAAGATAATCCCAAACATTATTAAAATGATATGCAACTCTACATGTATTCGTCATTTCCATTTTCTATTTTATTTGGCCTAATAAAGAAAGATTGAACACTCTACATTACATTGATTACATTCTATTATAACCCTATTTAGAGTAAAGTAACAAATATTATTCCCCTTCCCCAAAATATTTGATTTTCATCTCAGTGTACCCTGGAAAAAGCAGTTCACAGCAGCTTACTCATTGAAATAACGCTGACCATGATGGATGTTAGTAGTTGTCATACTCAAATCATTGAATTCCCCCAACAACATCCTCTAATGCTCCCAATATATCAAGTCTCTGCATTGAGAAGGAACAAATTATTTGGCATTTAAATTTGCTTACATGTGCTTACCAATTTATGTGTTGACTATAATACATATAGAACATAAGACCAAGGTAATTTGAGGATAAAAATACTTAAGACTTAAGACTCCATTAACTACTCCTTTCAGTTTGACCTCATCGAGATGAAAAGCAGCATGTTTAGCATCAACCAAAGTTACAACACCGTCCAACTTGACATCATTACAAACCGCATCCTCAGCATAAAAAATCTGAATTATTGGTGCTGGATTAGCAAGACCTGTAAGGTTTCAGTATGGCATATTTTAGTAAATGTGTAACAAGTACATCATTTGATGTACACACAACAAGAAAGCATTTAGATAACAAGTCACTACTGTATAGCGATTTCAGAACAGTACATTTTGACTAATACAGTAATATCTAACCTGTAGTTTCAATTACAATATGATCAAAATTTCCTCTGTTTTTAGCCACTAGTTCAGCTATCATTCTCACAAGATCACCCCTCACTGTACAGCACAAACAACCATTGTTCAACATAATAATGTCTTCAGCTCCAGTAGTTTTTGCAGCAACTAGAGAACCATCAATGTCAACTTCACCGTACTGCAATTCAACATTAGGAGAGGAAATTATACATCTGCACACTATAAACGTACTCTCACAAGCAGGACTATAATAATAAACTTACAAAAGTTTGAGATTATGTACCATGGTCATAATGATACAACAATATACATAGAGACTCCCATGATTATAGCAAAAATGGTGGTTTAACTAATAAGCGAACAGCCAAAAACAATGCAAACTAATACCTCATTCTCAATCACTGCTATGCGCTTCCCATGGTCTGCAGTCAATATATGGTTAAGTAATGTTGTCTGTTCATCAACGCATGGAAAAATGTCAGCCCAATTAAGTCCAGTTGAGAAGAAATTCAAGAAAATGGAAATTTTTAACTAGCATTTGCATTGACCATTTAGAAAGCTTAATAAGTCAGCAATTACATTTGAAGTAGCATATCTTCTTAATTTTAGTACGAATTAATACAAAGGGAAAAGGTAACAACTAAAATAGAAAGATTACAATACCTTTCCAGAACCCAAAAAGCCGGTAATAATGGTAGCAGGAATTCGATCATCGGGAGGAATCTTGGTGGTGACATCACAATCCTCGGATGCGGCGGCAAAAGAAAATCTACAGGGGTTTTTGAAAGATGGTTTGGAGAAACCGAGAGCGAGGTTTGTAGAATGAAAGGAGCGGGTAGCTTGAATGGATAAGGTGGGTTGAGGTTTGAAGAAAAGAGGAAGGAGTGAGGTGCCACTAGTGGAAAGAGGGGTTTGTTGGCGAGAAGAGAAGGAAATGAAGGAGGTGGCTCTTGCTATATCCACTGATAGTGAAGCCATGTGCGGGAAGAGAGAGAGGTTGGGGTTTTTGATGGGTTTTGAGTTTCCAACTCCACTTCTTAAGACATTGAATCTAAACCCATAAAGGAAAAAGGAAAACACATAAAGACATTGAATCTAAACACATAAAGGAAAACACAAGAACATGAAGATAACATGAAAAAATAAAGAAATTAACAAGAGATGAGAAGAGATACCGAACAGAATGAGGAAAACCCAAAAATCTGCTGAAGAAGGAATAGAGAGGCTCGTTGAGTCCCAATTTCAGAAGATGAGAGTGAGAAGATGGGAGCAGACCTAGGTCGAACAGGAAGGAGAGCTTTTTTGGCTGAAAGCGTGAACTTTGTGTCTGATTTTAGGGTGCGATTTGGTTTAAACTTCGGAATCAGAAAGGGAAACGGAAACGGAATGTGGCGGAATAAGAATCGGAATGACTATTTATTCAATATGTTTGGTTCAACCTGGAATGGGAATGCGATTCTCTTTGAAGCTGTTTGGTTTGTTAATGATCGTAATAAAAATGAGTACAAAATTTATTAAAAATAATTTAGTAAATAATAATAATTATAATTTCAATTAAATTAAAAAATATACAAAAATTTATATCATCTAGAAAAGCAAATTAATGATTTATTGATGATAACTTTTTTTACTGTACAAAAAAGTTGTATTATAAACTAGTACAGGAAAATACATTTGCACATAATATATCTATATATTATATAAATTATAAGGTGGATATATATAAATTATAAGGTGGATATGTTGGGTACGTGGGTTGGTAAAATAGTGGTGGGTATATGTTGGGTAAAACGTGGATATGTTATATTATTATTATTTTATATATATATATAAATCATTAGGAATGAGAATGAAATTTGATTGAAGTGAAAAGTGGAGGGAATGAATAATTGTCAAAGTTGGGGAATGAGATTCTAATTCCCAAGCTATATTTGGTTAACCAAAAAGGGAATAATTTACTATCATTTCCATTCCATAATCTAAATTTATCTAACCAAACACTCCCTTAGGGGGGAATGAAATATTTGGAATGAATTTTAGGTCACATTGGCGGTAAATTAAAGATTAAGGTTATTAATGAGTGGGGTTTTTTATAATTAAAAGGTGGTTTTTTTATTGTTATGAAATAATGAGTGGAATGTTAGGAAAATTGAGTCAAATTATATACTTTGCTCATTAATATGATATCCGCACATTAAATGTATTGAGAACATATTTTTAATGAGCGGAAACTATACCTATATTAAATTTTGGTCACTAAAACCCTTTTTTCTTGCAGTGGAGATGACTGGAAAGATTGTTTGGAAAACTTAAATCAAATGGTTTTAGTTGTATCTCACATTTTCCGCGAAGGTAACAAAGTCGCAGATTGTTTGGCTAATTTAGGTAGAATTACTCAAAAACAGAATTGGTGGGACTTTGCCCCATCAGTCTGCTTAGAATTTATTAGTGAGAACTTAAACGACGGTGTTGTCTATGGGTTTGTTTAATTGCTTGCTCTCTCTTTGTATGTTTTCTTTTTTCAATTTTAATTAAGCAGGTTCGGTTTCAGTGCTGCTTGGGTGCCAACCTAGTTGGGATTCTCTGCCCTCACAACCACTCACCTAGTTCCAATTAAAAAAATTAATCTATAGATTATTGCATACATATCTATTTTATTATTAATAGGTGGTAACACAAGAAAAAAAAAACTGTTCCAAGAAAAAAATGGAATGATGTAGAATTTAATGTGTTTCTTGATATTTGTGTTCGGGGCACCAATCTTGGTAAAAGAAGTGGAGGGGGATGGGGTCTGAAAGGATGGCCATGGGTAGAAAATGAAATGAAAATTGCGGGTCACATATTTACTAAAGATCAGATGAGAAATAAATGGGATTCGATGAAACTCCATTGGAAACTGTGGAAAGATCTAAAGGGAAAAGAGACAGTAAAAGGGACATCGTGATTGCTTCAATGGCACTACATAATTATATTCGAAGAAACACATTAGCAGATCCTGATTTTGTGCCGTATGACTCATTGAGTAGTTCAAATGATGTTGATACAAATGAAAATCACGAGGAAACTGGAGCAACTCAAATGAATGCTTTGAGAGATGAGATTGCTTCCATCCTATTTAGAGATAAAAATTGATCTTTAAAATGAAGAAATATTACAGACAATTTTATAGCAATTTAATTTTTAGTATATAGTTTTTTTTATGGAAAAATGAAGTTATATATAAATAATTATTTTTGTAATTGTAATTTAGTTATTTAGGTTATTTTTATTATTTTTAGAATTAATTTATATATTTATTTAAATCATGTCCATATTAGTCATTTTACATACTAACAGCAACACGCAATCATAGTTTTACCAAACACTAATAATCAAACAGCAAACAACAAACAGCAAACCGTAACAACAAACAGCAAACAGCAACAGCAGATAAAACAAACAGGCCCTTCCTTAAAAATAATTGTGATCAATGTAATTAATTTAAATACCAACAGTCAATTTCCTTCATGAATAATCATGTCCGTTCCTGAATAGTCATGTCTGTTTGTGAATATTGGCTTTGTTTTTATGTTTTATATATAATAGGTGTGTCTCTGCCAATTACTAGTAAATTTCAAGTCAGCAGTTATGGGACATTTTCCTGGAGATTTGATCACTGAAATTTTTATATGTTTGCCTGTTAAGTCAGTTCTACGATTCAGACGCGTTTCTAAATCTTTATGCGCAATCATAGATAGCCCTAATTTCGCAAATTACTATCTCATGAGATCTTCTGAAAACATCAGTCGTCGCAAGGTAATTTTACAGCATACATCATTGAAGAATGAGCCAAGACGATTTCATATAATTGATATGAATGATGGTGAGGAACAAGAGATTCTACTCGAAAAACCAAGCTTAGATATATGGAAAAACATATATGGCAACTGCAATGGTTTGCTTCTTATATATGGAAGTTGTTGCAAGATTGCTTTATGGAATCCATCCACTCGGAAGTATATGAATCTCCCGGATTGCCCTTCGGAAGCTGTAAGAAATTACAAAATATTTGGATTGGGTTTGGGTTATGATAACTCTATTAATGATTACAAAGTTGTGCTTATGTTATCTACACTGATTAAAACCCGAGTTTGGATTTATAGGATGAGATTGAAAAGGTGGACAAGGATTAAAGATTGTCCAAATTGTGTAGGATTATACTCTGGATTTGGATACTTTGCAGATGGTAGTCTACACTGGTTAGGCTCGGGTGACTGTGATATTTTGGCATTTGATATGAAAAAGGAGATGTTCTCGTTATTGCCTAAGCCTTTTTACCCCAGTATACCAGTTTTGACTGATTTGCATGTTTTAGAAGGGTGTCTTTGCTTCAGCTTTTCCTTTGGTCGTCACTCTGATTTATACATCAGAAAGAAGGATGAATTTGACCAGTTTACTTGGGAACGATTGTGCTATGTTAAAGAACCCATATATGCTTCCCCACATTATTCTGGAAAAGTCAAAGTCTTGGGATATTCAAAGAGCACGAATAAGATTCTTCTTAGTTATGGTATAAACAAATTGGTCTCATACAACATTGAAGAGAAAAGTTTTGGAAACATTAAAATAAACAATCCTAATTTGTGGTTGTCATTTTGTTTTCCTGTTTTTTGTATTGAAAGTCTTGTGTGGGTGTAATTAATTTGTGCAAATACACAGATTCATTGATAGCTTCTGCAAAGTCTTTTTAGTATATGTTTAAGTAATTGTTGGATTCAATATTTTGTTGCTTTGCAAACTAAAAACTTTGACAATTTGCGTGCCATTACATTTTATATCAATTGTTTCTAGATGAACTTTTATTTGCAGTTAATTAATAATAGTGAATGCCAATGTGAATGAATAATGCAAAAAACAAAATAGAAAAGGTCTGAACTTGATGCTTAGATAGTATAAAATAAAATATATTCTAAAATATTAATAATTTTGGATAAAATTATTGGGAGGTCAATTAGGAGTCAGCGAAATTAAGATTAAGGGGCATGTTGAAATAAAAAACATAATTTTATGTATTTGAATTAGAAACCAATTTGGAGTCAAATGTTGACCATATATGCATGTGAATGAAAACTTTAGTTGAAAAGTGTGGTTTGAAATAGTCCAATATGTGCTATAAAATTTAAAATTAAAATGTATGGTAAGTTTATATTTTATTGTTTGTGAGGAATTATAAAATGTATGATTCAATTCTTCAATAAGATTGAATCTCTGTTCACCATATGTGAGAACCATACTCATGTACTTTTTTTCATTCTACATATTTTTTTCCCATTTCATTAATAGTTCTTCCCTTGTATTTTTTGTATGGTAAGGACCCGCCTGATTTCATCGCGGCTTCAATTGAAGCTAAACGATATGTCAATTTCTCTCTCTTTTTGTGGTTTTGGCTAAATTCAAAATTTTGAAAAGCTTTTGAGTCTATCTAACAGCAAGTCGCTTCTCAATCTGGGTTCATTAGTTTTTACTTAAGCTGTGTTCATCCTTTATGGCCTGGGAATGTTAGACTATGCTACTCTATACAGTAAATCCATTATCTAAGTTTGACACCATTCAATTCTCATATTCAGAAAATAAATTTATTTAGGAGAATTGTAAATCATGTAAGAACTCAGTTTTTGGACTGTATTTCCTAACGGAATGAACCAAACTGTAAGAGTTTGCAAACTTTTAAACCACGTTGTTTATATTTGAAAATGATTCAAGCCACATGGTTGGAGAACAAGAGAAATACGATAAACCGTATTTGTAAACTTTTAAACTATAAAAAATATCTTTGCAAATGCATAAATCTTATCGAGAATGAGTTACCAAGTGATTTATATATTTATCAGTTCGACTAATCTCACCTCCCCTTGTTCTCAAGAAAAATGGGATTTAATGACGAAAAACCATCACTAGAAATCTAATTCCACTCATTAAATGTTTTTAATGAGCGGAATTTTCCCCTTGAGGAAGCCCTTCTTACTAAAAGTATTAATGAGCGGAATAATTCCGCTCAATATTAGCTTACAATGAGTGGACATTTACCCTTACTAGAAACTATATATAATGATTAAAAATACACTCATTAAAAGTATTTATATTGATAAAAAATACGCTCATTAAAAATATTTATAATGATTAAAAATACACACATTAAAAGTATTTATAATGATTAAAAATACGTCCATTAAAAATATTTAAAATATATAATGATTTGGATTGAAGGGAGCTGCTCTAAATTAGAGAGAAAACATATTAAAATATACTAATTGAACATTATAAAAGATCATAAGAATGCAATGGTAATGAAATACCATTTGGCCAATACATCCACAGGGCATTTCATGACCATATTTAGTACGAAAATCTAAGCAGGTCAACCAAACTTCAGTTTTTCATCACGTAAAACCTAAGCATAGGTAGTAGCTACTATATGTGATACCCACTAAACTCAAAATTTATACTATATGTTCTATCTGGGAACATTCAGATACTGACACAAAAATTTCTATTAATTTCTAAAAGTATAGGCAATGGCAAGCTTAATGGTGGAGTCCACAACAACTACTCAAAACAGGTGGAGTAAACTCACAACTTCTGGGCACAAAGAGAGAGAGACGTGGAGAGTGAAATCATAGCAAGAGCAGGGGAAATAATAGCAAAGCCAAGTTTTGGAATAGGCTATGAAAATGGCAGACAAGTTTTTGAAAAATTAAGAGCAAATGACCTTATAGAAGATCATTAGTTTTTGAAAACGTACTACAAACTAATAAAAGATCATTAGTTTTTGAAAACATAGTACGAACTAATATTTGAGCATTATAGAAGATCATAAGAATGCAATAGTAATAAAATACCATTTGGCCAACACATCCAGGGGCATTTCATAACCATATTGAACCGAAACTCAGCTGCCTCATTTCGAGCTTGTTGGACTAATGTCCTTGCATCAGCTGTAAATTGACAAAGAAAATGAAATTTCATGCTAATAATCCATAAGAGTTAACCAAAAGCAAGGGTGCAGATGCAGTACAAACCAGAATATTTTGCAAACGCGGCAAAATGTGAAGCAAAGAAGAGTTGAGATTTTAAAGAAGATTCATTCATGAGTAGCTCAAGCTGGTTTCAGTAGTATTTACCTAGACATTAAACATTTGCCTGAATTTAATTTGTATTGGATCGTAACTAGAGAGGGTGAATTATCAGGTCGCAGTCTAGAAAAGAAATATGAAAACTTCTAGCACGTAGGCTTTCCATCACAAATGTTCAGAGAAACTGCAGTCAACAGGTTATTTTGATGGTGTAGAAAAAATGAGGTATCTACATTATTTCCCATCATTCCTATCATTGCGTGTCCAATCATGCTTCACAATGTGTACATTGCACGTAAAACTATAACCTTTATTGAACAAAATTAAACTCTGTAGTGACTAAACTAAAAGTGCATCACATCATAAAAAGAAATGCAGTTTCATTTCACAGGAGGGAAAGAGAAGCTAACCTGTCATGCCAGTGGCCAGTAATCCAAGGTACTTGGTAACAGGGAAAAGATGGGTAATACTAGTCCGATCCAAAAGCTTGTCCTGCTCAAATTTCAAGACGTGAATTTCCAAATTAAGCAAAAACATTCGAGTTCTAGATCAAAAAATTGAGAAGGTCACTTACCTGTGTGACAACACAGACAGAGTCCATCCCACGAGCTTCAATGGATGTAATGGAAGCGGCCTTCACAGCTTTAAACGAATATTCTACAATAAAAATGACTCAAAATTTAAATAAACCTGTAGGATTCACAACTTGCCACGAAGACACATGAAATAGAGTCTAAGTATTGCTTGATAAATTTTCTTAACTTGTCCCATTTATGATACGTTACAAAATTGACTTTACCGATAAAATTATGCTTATAGATAACAGAAGCATGTCTCGTATGCTATGAAATACTAGAAAATCACGGAAGTTCAGTTAGGTCCCTCAAGGTGGAAAATTTTGCAACTTAGGATCTTAACAGGACTTAAGCTTGGTTTCTAACATTATTTTCCAACAACAAATCAATTACATTTAAGGCTTTGTCCTCTAGTTGCAGCAACTATGCCAGAAAACGAAGATTCACTTACGTTCCAGTCCTCACAGAATGAAAGAGACTGCGAGCTCTCAGACGACTTCTATGCAAGTACAGGGAAGCCCGAAAAATTGACAAGCACATGTACCATGAGATGTACATGAAAGTGAAAGGTAACATGTTCAAGAACAAGTGCGTGCTGATGGAAAGTATCCATAAATCAATGGCTGAAAAAGCAAGAGAGAAGACCTTGCCTTACCAGTTTGAGGCTAAACGTGCAAGGAGTAAGGCAAGCAGGGAGAGAAATATTGCAAGAAGAGAGGAGCGTTTTACACAGGGCCTGGGAGAAAAGGCACCACAACAGCTAATTTTGTCTTTTTTCACATGAAAAGACTTTTTACAAACAAACAAATAACAGATGACCACAACAGAATATTACAATTCACAGCAAATTTAACCAACCATCTAGCTGCTCATTTGCAAAACTATTGAGCAAATTCTTTTCAATTACTGAAATGAAACCTCACCTGCTAGAAGCTGAACAAACAATGTTGTCTCACAATCTCTCAGCCTCTCAACCAATTTGGATAAGAAGGGGAGTAAATAATTCATGCTTAACTTCCTTTATATCCTGCTTAAAACAGAAAAATAAATAAACTAGCGAATCATAACCTTTGTGAAATAGTCTCACTAAGGTTCAAATAAAAAATTAACAAAATTGGCAGTAAAAAATACCTAAGATAATCCCAAACATTATTAAAATGATATGCAACTCTACATGTATTCGTCATTTCCATTTTCTATTTTATTTGGCCTAATAAAGAAAGATTGAACACTCTACATTACATTGATTACATTCTATTATAACCCTATTTAGAGTAAAGTAACAAATATTATTCCCCTTCCCCAAAATATTTGATTTTCATCTCAGTGTACCCTGGAAAAAGCAGTTCACAGCAGCTTACTCATTGAAATAACGCTGACCATGATGGATGTTAGTAGTTGTCATACTCAAATCATTGAATTCCCCAACAACATCCTCTAATGCTCCCAATATATCAAGTCTCTGCATTGAGAAGGAACAAATTATTTGGCATTTAAATTTGCTTACATGTGCTTACCAGTTTATGTGTTCACTATAATACATATAGAACATAAGACCAAGGTAATTTGAGGATAAAAATACTTAAGACTTAAGACTCGGGTAAATTTCATCAATGGTGTACAACCTTTAGTCCGTTTCACACTTGGTGTACAACCTTTAATTTTTCTCACTAATATGTACGAACTTATAGGTGACCTCCCATTTTGGTGTACAGCAGGTAAAAATGACCGTTCAACGCATAGTCAACGCGCCACCTCATCACTTTTCATTCAAATCATTAATAAAAGTGGGACTCACAAATTAAAAAATAATTAATTTTTATCCTTTCTCTTTTTTACCCTTATCCTTCCATATCTTCATCTTCTTCCTTCTATTTTTCTCTCTCTCTAACCTCTCTCTCCAAATTTATTTCTCTCTCTAGCTCATCTCTCTCTAACCTTCTCTATAATATATAAATAATTAAGGTTTTTACTGATTGTTAATGATACGTAAACTCTGGTCGGTAAGAATAAAGAAAAAGTGATAATGCTTGTCTATTTAGTTTATAGGAAACTTCATTTTGCTGTACTATATTTTCATGTTACTTCGTGCATCCAATGTCTTGAAAAAATAAAATCCATTTTCACCATAACAGTTTAAACTATGATCCTGATTGATCGTGATTGATAATTTTTGAGTTATTATAATGTTGAACCTCTCATTTTTTAACACTAGTCCTTAAAAATTGATTAATTTTTGTGTTCTGTTACCTTGAAGCTAGCAAGAGCTATTCTCAGCCCTGTAAAATTAATTCATAGGAATGTAAATGTTTTTGCGAATTATTCTAAATTTATTACGGATTGATAACTATAGCAACCAGTAATTATTTTCGTTTTAAAAGTAACAAAATATGATTTGATTAATTTGAGAAGCATTCATTTTTTGTTTCAAAAAAAAAAAAAAAGAAGCATTCATTTTTATAATTTCATATGGAATGGAAATAGATATTTTTCCAACATAAATAGCACTGCAACTCTATTTCATTGAGGAAAAAAATTACCCGCATCAAATTTTTACATGTTTTGATTGGTTAGGTATTATTTCTTTGTTGAACCATAGTTTGTTTGAACCATTAGAAAAGCAATCTCAAATAAAGAAGGTTAGAGAGAAAAACAAATTTGAAGAGAGATTAGAGAGAGAAAAAAATTTGAAGAGAGAAAGAAATAGAGGGGAGAAGGTGAAGATATGGAGAGATAAGGGTAAAAAAGAAAAAGGATAAAAATTAATTATTTTTTAATTTGTGGGTCCCACGGTTGACAGGTCATTTTTACCTGCTGTACACCAAAGTGGGAGGTCACCTATAAGGTCGTACATATTAGTGAGACAAAATGAAGGTTGTACACCAAAGTGTGAAATGGGACAAAGGTTGTACACCATTAGTGAAATTTACCCCTTAAGACTCCATTAACTACTCCTTTCAGTTTGACCTCATCGAGATGAAAAGCAGCATGTTTAGCATCAACCAAAGTTACAACACCGTCCAACTTGACATCATTACAAACCGCATCCTCAGCATAAAAAATCTGAATTATTGGTGCTGGATTAGCAAGACCTGTAAGGTTTCAGTATGGCATATTTTAGTAAATGTGTAACAAGTACATCATTTGATGTACACACAACAAGAAAGCATTTAGATAACAAGTCACTACTGTATAGCGATTTCAGAACAGTACATTTTGACTAATACAGTAATATCTAACCTGTAGTTTCAATTACAATATGATCAAAATTTCCTCTGTTTTTAGCCACTAGTTCAGCTATCATTCTCACAAGATCACCCCTCACTGTACAGCACAAACAACCATTGTTCAACATAATAATGTCTTCAGCTCCAGTAGTTTTTGCAGCAACTAGAGAACCATCAATGTCAAATTCACCGTACTGCAATTCAACATTAGGAGAGGAAATTATACATCTGCACACTATAAACGTACTCTCACAAGCAGGACTATAATAATAAACTTACAAAAGTTTGAGATTATGTACCATGGTCATAATGATACAACAATATACATAGAGACTCCCATGATTATAGCAAAAATGGTGGTTTAACTAATAAGCGAACAGCCAAAAACAATGCAAACTAATACCTCATTCTCAATCACTGCTATGCGCTTCCCATGGTCTGCAGTCAATATATGGTTAAGTAATGTTGTCTGTTCATCAACGCAAGGAAAAATGTCAGCCCAATTAAGTTCAGTTGAGAAGAAATTCAAGAAAATGGAAATTTTTAACTAGCATTTGCATTGACCATTTAGAAAGCTTAATAAGTCAGCAATTACATTTGAAGTAGCATATCTTCTTAATTTTAGTACGAATTAATACAAAGGGAAAAGGTAACAACTAAAATAGAAAGATTACAATACCTTTCCAGAACCCAAAAAGCCGGTAATAATGGTAGCAGGAATTCGATCATCGGGAGGAATCTTGGTGGTGACATCACAATCCTCGGATGCGGCGGCAAAAGAAAATCTACAGGGGTTTTTGAAAGATGGTGAAGCCATGTACGGGAAGAGAGAGAGGTTGGGGTTTTTGATGGGTTTTGAGTTTCCAACTCCACTTCTTAAGACATTGAATCTAAACCCATAAAGGAAAAAGGAAAACACATAAAGACATTGAATCTAAACACATAAAGGAAAACACAAGAACATGAAGAAAACATGAAAAAATAAAGAAATTAACAAGAGATGAGAAGAGATACCGAACAGAATGAGGAAAACCCAAAAATCTGCTGAAGAAGGAATAGAGAGGCTAGTTGAGTCCCAATTTCAGAAGATGAGAGTGAGAAGATGGGAGCAGACCTAGGTCGAACAGGAAGGAGAGCTTTTTTGGCTGAAAGCGTGAACTTTGTGTCTGATTTTAGGGTGCGATTTGGTTTAAACTTCGGAATCAGAAAGGGAAACGGAAACGGAATGTGGCGGAATAAGAATCGGAATGACTATTTATTCAATATGTTTGGTTCAACCTGGAATGGGAATGCGATTCTCTTTGAAGCTGTTTGGTTTGTTAATGATCGTAATAAAAATGAGTACAAAATTTATTAAAAATAATTTAGTAAATAATAATAATTATAATTTCAATTAAATTAAAAAATATACAAAAATTTATATCATCTAGAAAAGCAAATTAATGATTTATTGATGATAACTTTTTTTACTGTACAAAAAAGTTGTATTATAAACTAGTACAGGAAAATACATTTACACATAATATATCTATATATTATATAAATTATAAGGTGGATATATATAAATTATAAGGTGGATATGTTGGGTACGTGGGTTGGTAAAATAGTGGTGGGTATATGTTGGGTAAAACGTGGATATGTTATATTATTATTATTTTTTATATATATATAAATCATTAGGAATGAGAATGAAATTTGATTGAAGTGAAAAGTGGAGGGAATGAATAATTGTCAAAGTTGGGGAATGAGATTCTAATTCCCAAGCTATATTTGGTTAACCAAAAAGGGAATAATTTACTATCATTTTCATTCCATAATCTAAATTTATCTAACCAAACACTCCCTTAGGGGGGAATGAAATATTTGGAATGAATTTTAGATCACATTGGCGGTAAATTAAAGATTAAGGTTATTAATGAGTGGGGTTTTTTATAATTAAAAGGTGGTTTTTTTATTGTTATGAAATAATGAGTGGAATGTTAGGAAAATTGAGTCAAATTATATACTTTGCTCATTAATATGATATCCGCACATTAAATGTATTGAGAACATATTTTTAATGAGCGGAAACTATACCTATATTAAATTTTGGTCAGTAAAACCCTTTTTTCTTGTAGTGGAGATGACTGGAAAGATTGTTTGGAAAACTTAAATCAAATGGTTTTAGTTGTATCTCACATTTTCCGCGAAGGTAACAAAGTCGCAGATTGTTTGGCTAATTTAGGTAGAATTACTCAAAAAGAGAATTGGTGGGACTTTGCCCCATCAGTCTGCTTAGAATTTATTAGTGAGAACTTAAACGACGGTGTTGTCTATGGGTTTGTTTAATTGCTTGCTCTCTCTTTGTATGTTTTCTTTTTTCAATTTTAATTAAGCAGGTTCGGTTTCAGTGCTGCAGGGGTGCCAACCTAGTTGGGATTCTCTGCCCTCACAACCACTCACCTAGTTCCAATTAAAAAAATTAATCTATAGATTATTGCATACATATCTATTTTATTATTAATAGGTGGTAACACAAGAAAAAAAAAACTGTTCCAAGAAAAAAATGGAATGATGTAGAATTTAATGTGTTTCTTGATATTTGTGTTCGGGGCACCAATCTTGGTAAAAGAAGTGGAGGGGGATGGGGTCTGAAAGGATGGCCATGGGTAGAAAATGAAATGAAAATTGCGGGTCACATATTTACTAAAGATCAGATGAGAAATAAATGGGATTCGATGAAACTCCATTGGAAACTGTGGAAAGATCTAAAGGGAAAAGAGACAGTAAAAGGGATATCGTGATTGCTTCAATGGCACTACGTAATTATATTCGAAGAAACACATTAGCAGATCCTGATTTTGTGCCGTATGACTCATTGAGTAGTTCAAATGATGTTGATACAAATGAAAATCACGAGGAAACTGGAGCAACTCAAATGAATGCTTTGAGAGATGAGATTGCTTCCATCCTATTTAGAGATAAAAATTGATCTTTAAAATGAAGAAATATTACAGACAATTTTATAGCAATTTAATTTTTAGTATATAGTTTTTTTTATGGAAAAATGAAGTTATATATAAATAATTATTTTTGTAATTGTAATTTAGTTATTTAGGTTATTTTTATTATTTTTAGAATTAATTTATATATTTATTTAAATCATGTCCATATTAGTCATTTTACATACTAACAGCAACATGCAATCATAGTTTTACCAAACACTAATAATCAAACAGCAAACAACAAACAGCAAACCGTAACAACAAACAGCAAACAGCAACAGCAGATAAAACAAACAGGCCCTTCCTTAAAAATAATTGTGATCAATGTAATTAATTTAAATACCAACAGTCAATTTCCTTCATGAATAATCATGTCCGTTCCTGAATAGTCATGTCTGTTTGTGAATATTGGCTTTGTTTTTATGTTTTATATATAATAGGTGTGTCTCTGCCAATTACTAGTAAATTTCAAGTCAGCAGTTATGGGACATTTTCCTGGAGATTTGATCACTGAAATTTTTATATGTTTGCCTGTTAAGTCAGTTCTACGATTCAGACGCGTTTCTAAATCTTTATGCGCAATCATAGATAGCCCTAATTTCGCAAATTACTATCTCATGAGATCTTCTGAAAACATCAGTCGTCGCAAGGTAATTTTACAGCATACATCATTGAAGAATGAGCCAAGACGATTTCATATAATTGATATGAATGATGGTGAGGAACAAGAGATTCTACTCGAAAAACCAAACTTAGATATATGGAAAAACATATATGGCAACTGCAATGGTTTGCTTCTTATATATGGAAGTTGTTGCAAGATTGCTTTATGGAATCCATCCACTCGGAAGTATATGAATCTCCCGGATTGCCCTTCGGAAGCTGTAAGAAATTACAAAATATTTGGATTGGGTTTGGGTTATGATAACTCTATTAATGATTACAAAGTTGTGCTTATGTTATCTACACTGATTAAAACCCGAGTTTGGATTTATAGGATGAGATTGAAAAGGTGGACAAGGATTAAAGATTGTCCAAATTGTGTAGGATTATACTCTGGATTTGGATACTTTGCAGATGGTAGTCTACACTGGTTAGGCTCGGGTGACCGTGATATTTTGGCATTTGATATGAAAAAGGAGATGTTCTCGTTATTGCCTAAGCCTTTTTACCCCAGTATACCAGTTTTGACTGATTTGCATGTTTTAGAAGGGTGTCTTTGCTTCAGCTTTTCCTTTGGTCGTCACTCTGATTTATACATCAGAAAGAAGGATGAATTTGACCAGTTTACTTGGGAACGATTGTGCTATGTTAAAGAACCCATATATGCTTCCCCACATTATTCTGGAAAAGTCAAAGTCTTGGGATATTCAAAGAGCACGAATAAGATTCTTCTTAGTTATGGTATAAACAAATTGGTCTCATACAACATTGAAGAGAAAAGTTTTGGAAACATTAAAATAAACAATCCTAATTTGTGGTTGTCATTTTGTTTTCCTGTTTTTTGTATTGAAAGTCTTGTGTGGGTGTAATTAATTTGTGCAAATACACAGATTCATTGATAGCTTCTGCAAAGTCTTTTTAGTATATGTTTAAGTAATTGTTGGATTCAATATTTTGTTGCTTTGCAAACTAAAAACTTTGACAATTTGCGTGCCATTACATTTTATATCAATTGTTTCTAGATGAACTTTTATTTGCAGTTAATTAATAATAGTGAATGCCAATGTGAATGAATAATGCAAAAAACAAAATAGAAAAGGTCTGAACTTGATGCTTAGATAGTATAAAATAAAATATATTCTAAAATATTAATAATTTTGGATAAAATTATTGGGAGGTCAATTAGGAGTCAGCGAAATTAAGATTAAGGGGCATGTTGAAATAAAAAACATAATTTTATGTATTTGAATTAGAAACCAATTTGGAGTCAAATGTTGACCATATATGCATGTGAATGAAAACTTTAGTTGAAAAGTGTGGTTTGAAATAGTCCAATATGTGCTATAAAATTTAAAATTAAAATGTATGGTAAGTTTATATTTTATTGTTTGTGAGGAATTATAAAATGTATGATTCAATTCTTCAATAAGATTGAATCTCTGTTCACCATATGTGAGAACCATACTCATTATTAGCTTACAATGAGTGGACATTTACCCTTACTAGAAACTATATATAATGATTAAAAATACACTCATTAAAAGTATTTATATTGATAAAAAATACGCTCATTAAAAATATTTATAATGATTAAAAATACACACATTAAAAGTATTTATAATGATTAAAAATACGTCCATTAAAAATATTTAAAATATATAATGATTTGGATTGAAGGGAGCTGCTCTAAATTAGAGAGAAAACATATTAAAATATACTAATTGAACATTATAAAAGATCATAAGAATGCAATGGTAATGAAATACCATTTGGCCAATACATCCACAGGGCATTTCATGACCATATTTAGTACGAAAATCTAAGCAGGTCAACCAAACTTCAGTTTTTCATCACGTAAAACCTAAGCATAGGTAGTAGCTACTATATGTGATACCCACTAAACTCAAAATTTATACTATATGTTCTATCTGGGAACATTCAGATACTGACACAAAAATTTCTATTAATTTCTAAAAGTATAGGCAATGGCAAGCTTAATGGTGGAGTCCACAACAACTACTCAAAACAGGTGGAGTAAACTCACAACTTCTGGGCACAAAGAGAGAGAGACGTGGAGAGTGAAATCATAGCAAGAGCAGGGGAAATAATAGCAAAGCCAAGTTTTGGAATAGGCTATGAAAATGGCAGACAAGTTTTTGAAAAATTAAGAGCAAATGACCTTATAGAAGATCATTAGTTTTTGAAAACGTACTACAAACTAATAAAAGATCATTAGTTTTTGAAAACATAGTACGAACTAATATTTGAGCATTATAGAAGATCATAAGAATGCAATAGTAATAAAATACCATTTGGCCAACACATCCAGGGGCATTTCATAACCATATTGAACCGAAACTCAGCTGCCTCATTTCGAGCTTGTTGGACTAATGTCCTTGCATCAGCTGTAAATTGACAAAGAAAATGAAATTTCATGCTAATAATCCATAAGAGTTAACCAAAAGCAAGGGTGCAGATGCAGTACAAACCAGAATATTTTGCAAACGCGGCAAAATGTGAAGCAAAGAAGAGTTGAGATTTTAAAGAAGATTCATTCATGAGTAGCTCAAGCTGGTTTCAGTAGTATTTACCTAGACATTAAACATTTGCCTGAATTTAATTTGTATTGGATCGTAACTAGAGAGGGTGAATTATCAGGTCGCAGTCTAGAAAAGAAATATGAAAACTTCTAGCACGTAGGCTTTCCATCACAAATGTTCAGAGAAACTGCAGTCAACAGGTTATTTTGATGGTGTAGAAAAAATGAGGTATCTACATTATTTCCCATCATTCCTATCATTGCGTGTCCAATCATGCTTCACAATGTGTACATTGCACGTAAAACTATAACCTTTATTGAACAAAATTAAACTCTGTAGTGACTAAACTAAAAGTGCATCACATCATAAAAAGAAATGCAGTTTCATTTCACAGGAGGGAAAGAGAAGCTAACCTGTCATGCCAGTGGCCAGTAATCCAAGGTACTTGGTAACAGGGAAAAGATGGGTAATACTAGTCCGATCCAAAAGCTTGTCCTGCTCAAATTTCAAGACGTGAATTTCCAAATTAAGCAAAAACATTCGAGTTCTAGATCAAAAAATTGAGAAGGTCACTTACCTGTGTGACAACACAGACAGAGTCCATCCCACGAGCTTCAATGGATGTAATGGAAGCGGCCTTCACAGCTTTAAACGAATATTCTACAATAAAAATGACTCAAAATTTAAATAAACCTGTAGGATTCACAACTTGCCACGAAGACACATGAAATAGAGTCTAAGTATTGCTTGATAAATTTTCTTAACTTGTCCCATTTATGATACGTTACAAAATTGACTTTACCGATAAAATTATGCTTATAGATAACAGAAGCATGTCTCGTATGCTATGAAATACTAGAAAATCACGGAAGTTCAGTTAGGTCCCTCAAGGTGGAAAATTTTGCAACTTAGGATCTTAACAGGACTTAAGCTTGGTTTCTAACATTATTTTCCAACAACAAATCAATTACATTTAAGGCTTTGTCCTCTAGTTGCAGCAACTATGCCAGAAAACGAAGATTCACTTACGTTCCAGTCCTCACAGAATGAAAGAGACTGCGAGCTCTCAGACGACTTCTATGCAAGTACAGGGAAGCCCGAAAAATTGACAAGCACATGTACCATGAGATGTACATGAAAGTGAAAGGTAACATGTTCAAGAACAAGTGCGTGCTGATGGAAAGTATCCATAAATCAATGGCTGAAAAAGCAAGAGAGAAGACCTTGCCTTACCAGTTTGAGGCTAAACGTGCAAGGAGTAAGGCAAGCAGGGAGAGAAATATTGCAAGAAGAGAGGAGCGTTTTACACAGGGCCTGGGAGAAAAGGCACCACAACAGCTAATTTTGTCTTTTTTCACATGAAAAGACTTTTTACAAACAAACAAATAACAGATGACCACAACAGAATATTACAATTCTCAGCAAATTTAACCAACCATCTAGCTGCTCATTTGCAAAACTATTGAGCAAATTCTTTTCAATTACTGAAATGAAACCTCACCTGCTAGAAGCTGAACAAACAATGTTGTCTCACAATCTCTCAGCCTCTCAACCAATTTGGATAAGAAGGGGAGTAAATAATTCATGCTTAACTTCCTTTATATCCTGCTTAAAACAGAAAAATAAATAAACTAGCGAATCATAACCTTTGTGAAATAGTCTCACTAAGGTTCAAATAAAAAATTAACAAAATTGGCAGTAAAAAATACCTAAGATAATCCCAAACATTATTAAAATGATATGCAACTCTACATGTATTCGTCATTTCCATTTTCTATTTTATTTGGCCTAATAAAGAAAGATTGAACACTCTACATTACATTGATTACATTCTATTATAACCCTATTTAGAGTAAAGTAACAAATATTATTCCCCTTCCCCAAAATATTTGATTTTCATCTCAGTGTACCCTGGAAAAAGCAGTTCACAGCAGCTTACTCATTGAAATAACGCTGACCATGATGGATGTTAGTAGTTGTCATACTCAAATCATTGAATTCCCCAACAACATCCTCTAATGCTCCCAATATATCAAGTCTCTGCATTGAGAAGGAACAAATTATTTGGCATTTAAATTTGCTTACATGTGCTTACCAGTTTATGTGTTCACTATAATACATATAGAACATAAGACCAAGGTAATTTGAGGATAAAAATACTTAAGACTTAAGACTCGGGTAAATTTCATCAATGGTGTACAACCTTTAGTCCGTTTCACACTTGGTGTACAACCTTTAATTTTTCTCACTAATATGTACGAACTTATAGGTGACCTCCCATTTTGGTGTACAGCAGGTAAAAATGACCGTTCAACGCATAGTCAACGCGCCACCTCATCACTTTTCATTCAAATCATTAATAAAAGTGGGACTCACAAATTAAAAAATAATTAATTTTTATCCTTTCTCTTTTTTACCCTTATCCTTCCATATCTTCATCTTCTTCCTTCTATTTTTCTCTCTCTCTAACCTCTCTCTCCAAATTTATTTCTCTCTCTAGCTCATCTCTCTCTAACCTTCTCTATAATATATAAATAATTAAGGTTTTTACTGATTGTTAATGATACGTAAACTCTGGTCGGTAAGAATAAAGAAAAAGTGATAATGCTTGTCTATTTAGTTTATAGGAAACTTCATTTTGCTGTACTATATTTTCATGTTACTTCGTGCATCCAATGTCTTGAAAAAATAAAATCCATTTTCACCATAACAGTTTAAACTATGATCCTGATTGATCGTGATTGATAATTTTTGAGTTATTATAATGTTGAACCTCTCATTTTTTAACACTAGTCCTTAAAAATTGATTAATTTTTGTGTTCTGTTACCTTGAAGCTAGCAAGAGCTATTCTCAGCCCTGTAAAATTAATTCATAGGAATGTAAATGTTTTTGCGAATTATTCTAAATTTATTACGGATTGATAACTATAGCAACCAGTAATTATTTTCGTTTTAAAAGTAACAAAATATGATTTGATTAATTTGAGAAGCATTCATTTTTTGTTTCAAAAAAAAAAAAAAAGAAGCATTCATTTTTATAATTTCATATGGAATGGAAATAGATATTTTTCCAACATAAATAGCACTGCAACTCTATTTCATTGAGGAAAAAAATTACCCGCATCAAATTTTTACATGTTTTGATTGGTTAGGTATTATTTCTTTGTTGAACCATAGTTTGTTTGAACCATTAGAAAAGCAATCTCAAATAAAGAAGGTTAGAGAGAAAAACAAATTTGAAGAGAGATTAGAGAGAGAAAAAAATTTGAAGAGAGAAAGAAATAGAGGGGAGAAGGTGAAGATATGGAGAGATAAGGGTAAAAAAGAAAAAGGATAAAAATTAATTATTTTTTAATTTGTGGGTCCCACGGTTGACAGGTCATTTTTACCTGCTGTACACCAAAGTGGGAGGTCACCTATAAGGTCGTACATATTAGTGAGACAAAATGAAGGTTGTACACCAAAGTGTGAAATGGGACAAAGGTTGTACACCATTAGTGAAATTTACCCCTTAAGACTCCATTAACTACTCCTTTCAGTTTGACCTCATCGAGATGAAAAGCAGCATGTTTAGCATCAACCAAAGTTACAACACCGTCCAACTTGACATCATTACAAACGGCATCCTCAGCATAAAAAATCTGAATTATTGGTGCTGGATTAGCAAGACCTGTAAGGTTTCAGTATGGCATATTTTAGTAAATGTGTAACAAGTACATCATTTGATGTACACACAACAAGAAAGCATTTAGATAACAAGTCACTACTGTATAGCGATTTCAGAACAGTACATTTTGACTAATACAGTAATATCTAACCTGTAGTTTCAATTACAATATGATCAAAATTTCCTCTGTTTTTAGCCACTAGTTCAGCTATCATTCTCACAAGATCACCCCTCACTGTACAGCACAAACAACCATTGTTCAACATAATAATGTCTTCAGCTCCAGTAGTTTTTGCAGCAACTAGAGAACCATCAATGTCAAATTCACCGTACTGCAATTCAACATTAGGAGAGGAAATTATACATCTGCACACTATAAACGTACTCTCACAAGCAGGACTATAATAATAAACTTACAAAAGTTTGAGATTATGTACCATGGTCATAATGATACAACAATATACATAGAGACTCCCATGATTATAGCAAAAATGGTGGTTTAACTAATAAGCGAACAGCCAAAAACAATGCAAACTAATACCTCATTCTCAATCACTGCTATGCGCTTCCCATGGTCTGCAGTCAATATATGGTTAAGTAATGTTGTCTGTTCATCAACGCAAGGAAAAATGTCAGCCCAATTAAGTTCAGTTGAGAAGAAATTCAAGAAAATGGAAATTTTTAACTAGCATTTGCATTGACCATTTAGAAAGCTTAATAAGTCAGCAATTACATTTGAAGTAGCATATCTTCTTAATTTTAGTACGAATTAATACAAAGGGAAAAGGTAACAACTAAAATAGAAAGATTACAATACCTTTCCAGAACCCAAAAAGCCGGTAATAATGGTAGCAGGAATTCGATCATCGGGAGGAATCTTGGTGGTGACATCACAATCCTCGGATGCGGCGGCAAAAGAAAATCTACAGGGGTTTTTGAAAGATGGTGAAGCCATGTACGGGAAGAGAGAGAGGTTGGGGTTTTTGATGGGTTTTGAGTTTCCAACTCCACTTCTTAAGACATTGAATCTAAACCCATAAAGGAAAAAGGAAAACACATAAAGACATTGAATCTAAACACATAAAGGAAAACACAAGAACATGAAGAAAACATGAAAAAATAAAGAAATTAACAAGAGATGAGAAGAGATACCGAACAGAATGAGGAAAACCCAAAAATCTGCTGAAGAAGGAATAGAGAGGCTAGTTGAGTCCCAATTTCAGAAGATGAGAGTGAGAAGATGGGAGCAGACCTAGGTCGAACAGGAAGGAGAGCTTTTTTGGCTGAAAGCGTGAACTTTGTGTCTGATTTTAGGGTGCGATTTGGTTTAAACTTCGGAATCAGAAAGGGAAACGGAAACGGAATGTGGCGGAATAAGAATCGGAATGACTATTTATTCAATATGTTTGGTTCAACCTGGAATGGGAATGCGATTCTCTTTGAAGCTGTTTGGTTTGTTAATGATCGTAATAAAAATGAGTACAAAATTTATTAAAAATAATTTAGTAAATAATAATAATTATAATTTCAATTAAATTAAAAAATATACAAAAATTTATATCATCTAGAAAAGCAAATTAATGATTTATTGATGATAACTTTTTTTACTGTACAAAAAAGTTGTATTATAAACTAGTACAGGAAAATACATTTACACATAATATATCTATATATTATATAAATTATAAGGTGGATATATATAAATTATAAGGTGGATATGTTGGGTACGTGGGTTGGTAAAATAGTGGTGGGTATATGTTGGGTAAAACGTGGATATGTTATATTATTATTATTTTTTATATATATATAAATCATTAGGAATGAGAATGAAATTTGATTGAAGTGAAAAGTGGAGGGAATGAATAATTGTCAAAGTTGGGGAATGAGATTCTAATTCCCAAGCTATATTTGGTTAACCAAAAAGGGAATAATTTACTATCATTTCCATTCCATAATCTAAATTTATCTAACCAAACACTCCCTTAGGGGGGAATGAAATATTTGGAATGAATTTTAGGTCACATTGGCGGTAAATTAAAGATTAAGGTTATTAATGAGTGGGGTTTTTTATAATTAAAAGGTGGTTTTTTTATTGTTATGAAATAATGAGTGGAATGTTAGGAAAATTGAGTCAAATTATATACTTTGCTCATTAATATGATATCCGCACATTAAATGTATTGAGAACATATTTTTAATGAGGGAAACTATACCTATATTAAATTTTGGTCACTAAAACCCTTTTTTCTTGTAGTGGAGATGACTGGAAAGATTGTTTGGAAAACTTAAATCAAATGGTTTTAGTTGTATCTCACATTTTCCGCGAAGGTAACAAAGTCGCAGATTGTTTGGCTAATTTAGGTAGAATTACTCAAAAAGAGAATTGGTGGGACTTTGCCCCATCAGTCTGCTTAGAATTTATTAGTGAGAACTTAAACGACGGTGTTGTCTATGGGTTTGTTTAATTGCTTGCTCTCTCTTTGTATGTTTTCTTTTTTCAATTTTAATTAAGCAGGTTCGGTTTCAGTGCTGCAGGGGTGCCAACCTAGTTGGGATTCTCTGCCCTCACAACCACTCACCTAGTTCCAATTAAAAAAATTAATCTATAGATTATTGCATACATATCTATTTTATTATTAATAGGTGGTAACACAAGAAAAAAAAAACTGTTCCAAGAAAAAAATGGAATGATGTAGAATTTAATGTGTTTCTTGATATTTGTGTTCGGGGCACCAATCTTGGTAAAAGAAGTGGAGGGGGATGGGGTCTGAAAGGATGGCCATGGGTAGAAAATGAAATGAAAATTGCGGGTCACATATTTACTAAAGATCAGATGAGAAATAAATGGGATTCGATGAAACTCCATTGGAAACTGTGGAAAGATCTAAAGGGAAAAGAGACAGTAAAAGGGATATCGTGATTGCTTCAATGGCACTACGTAATTATATTCGAAGAAACACATTAGCAGATCCTGATTTTGTGCCGTATGACTCATTGAGTAGTTCAAATGATGTTGATACAAATGAAAATCACGAGGAAACTGGAGCAACTCAAATGAATGCTTTGAGAGATGAGATTGCTTCCATCCTATTTAGAGATAAAAATTGATCTTTAAAATGAAGAAATATTACAGACAATTTTATAGCAATTTAATTTTTAGTATATAGTTTTTTTTATGGAAAAATGAAGTTATATATAAATAATTATTTTTGTAATTGTAATTTAGTTATTTAGGTTATTTTTATTATTTTTAGAATTAATTTATATATTTATTTAAATCATGTCCATATTAGTCATTTTACATACTAACAGCAACATGCAATCATAGTTTTACCAAACACTAATAATCAAACAGCAAACAACAAACAGCAAACCGTAACAACAAACAGCAAACAGCAACAGCAGATAAAACAAACAGGCCCTTCCTTAAAAATAATTGTGATCAATGTAATTAATTTAAATACCAACAGTCAATTTCCTTCATGAATAATCATGTCCGTTCCTGAATAGTCATGTCTGTTTGTGAATATTGGCTTTGTTTTTATGTTTTATATATAATAGGTGTGTCTCTGCCAATTACTAGTAAATTTCAAGTCAGCAGTTATGGGACATTTTCCTGGAGATTTGATCACTGAAATTTTTATATGTTTGCCTGTTAAGTCAGTTCTACGATTCAGACGCGTTTCTAAATCTTTATGCGCAATCATAGATAGCCCTAATTTCGCAAATTACTATCTCATGAGATCTTCTGAAAACATCAGTCGTCGCAAGGTAATTTTACAGCATACATCATTGAAGAATGAGCCAAGACGATTTCATATAATTGATATGAATGATGGTGAGGAACAAGAGATTCTACTCGAAAAACCAAGCTTAGATATATGGAAAAACATATATGGCAACTGCAATGGTTTGCTTCTTATATATGGAAGTTGTTGCAAGATTGCTTTATGGAATCCATCCACTCGGAAGTATATGAATCTCCCGGATTGCCCTTCGGAAGCTGTAAGAAATTACAAAATATTTGGATTGGGTTTGGGTTATGATAACTCTATTAATGATTACAAAGTTGTGCTTATGTTATCTACACTGATTAAAACCCGAGTTTGGATTTATAGGATGAGATTGAAAAGGTTGACAAGGATTAAAGATTGTCCAAATTGTGTAGGATTATACTCTGGATTTGGATACTTTGCAGATGGTAGTCTACACTGGTTAGGCTCGGGTGACCGTGATATTTTGGCATTTGATATGAAAAAGGAGATGTTCTCGTTATTGCCTAAGCCTTTTTACCCCAGTATACCAGTTTTGACTGATTTGCATGTTTTAGAAGGGTGTCTTTGCTTCAGCTTTTCCTTTGGTCGTCACTCTGATTTATACATCAGAAAGAAGGATGAATTTGACCAGTTTACTTGGGAACGATTGTGCTATGTTAAAGAACCCATATATGCTTCCCCACATTATTCTGGAAAAGTCAAAGTCTTGGGATATTCAAAGAGCACGAATAAGATTCTTCTTAGTTATGGTATAAACAAATTGGTCTCATACAACATTGAAGAGAAAAGTTTTGGAAACATTAAAATAAACAATCCTAATTTGTGGTTGTCATTTTGTTTTCCTGTTTTTTGTATTGAAAGTCTTGTGTGGGTGTAATTAATTTGTGCAAATACACAGATTCATTGATAGCTTCTGCAAAGTCTTTTTAGTATATGTTTAAGTAATTGTTGGATTCAATATTTTGTTGCTTTGCAAACTAAAAACTTTGACAATTTGCGTGCCATTACATTTTATATCAATTGTTTCTAGATGAACTTTTATTTGCAGTTAATTAATAATAGTGAATGCCAATGTGAATGAATAATGCAAAAAACAAAATAGAAAAGGTCTGAACTTGATGCTTAGATAGTATAAAATAAAATATATTCTAAAATATTAATAATTTTGGATAAAATTATTGGGAGGTCAATTAGGAGTCAGCGAAATTAAGATTAAGGGGCATGTTGAAATAAAAAACATAATTTTATGTATTTGAATTAGAAACCAATTTGGAGTCAAATGTTGACCATATATGCATGTGAATGAAAACTTTAGTTGAAAAGTGTGGTTTGAAATAGTCCAATATGTGCTATAAAATTTAAAATTAAAATGTATGGTAAGTTTATATTTTATTGTTTGTGAGGAATTATAAAATGTATGATTCAATTCTTCAATAAGATTGAATCTCTGTTCACCATATGTGAGAACCATACTCATGTACTTTTTTTCATTCTACATATTTTTTTCCCATTTCATTAATAGTTCTTCCCTTGTATTTTTTGTATGGTAAGGACCCGCCTGATTTCATCGCGGCTTCAATTGAAGCTAAACGATATGTCAATTTCTCTCTCTTTTTGTGGTTTTGGCTAAATTCAAAATTTTGAAAAGCTTTTGAGTCTATCTAACAGCAAGTCGCTGCTCAATCTGGGTTCATTAGTTTTTACTTAAGCTGTGTTCATCCTTTATGGCCTGGGAATGTTAGACTATGCTACTCTATACAGTAAATCCATTATCTAAGTTTGACACCATTCAATTCTCATATTCAGAAAATAAATTTATTTAGGAGAATTGTAAATCATGTAAGAACTCAGTTTTTGGACTGTATTTCCTAACGGAATGAACCAAACTGTAAGAGTTTGCAAACTTTTAAACCACGTTGTTTATATTTGAAAATGATTCAAGCCACATGGTTGGAGAACAAGAGAAATACGATAAACCGTATTTGTAAACTTTTAAACTATAAAAAATATCTTTGCAAATGCATAAATCTTATCGAGAATGAGTTACCAAGTGATTTATATATTTATCAGTTCGACTAATCTCACCTCCCCTTGTTCTCAAGAAAAATGGGATTTAATGACGAAAAACCATCACTAGAAATCTAATTCCACTCATTAAATGTTTTTAATGAGCGGAATTTTCCCCTTGAGGAAGCCCTTCTTACTAAAAGTATTAATGAGCGGAATAATTCCGCTCATTATTAGCTTACAATGAGTGGACATTTACCCTTACTAGAAACTATATATAATGATTAAAAATACACTCATTAAAAGTATTTATATTGATAAAAAATACGCTCATTAAAAATATTTATAATGATTAAAAATACACACATTAAAAGTATTTATAATGATTAAAAATACGTCCATTAAAAATATTTAAAATATATAATGATTTGGATTGAAGGGAGCTGCTCTAAATTAGAGAGAAAACATATTAAAATATACTAATTGAACATTATAAAAGATCATAAGAATGCAATGGTAATGAAATACCATTTGGCCAATACATCCACAGGGCATTTCATGACCATATTTAGTACGAAAATCTAAGCAGGTCAACCAAACTTCAGTTTTTCATCACGTAAAACCTAAGCATAGGTAGTAGCTACTATATGTGATACCCACTAAACTCAAAATTTATACTATATGTTCTATCTGGGAACATTCAGATACTGACACAAAAATTTCTATTAATTTCTAAAAGTATAGGCAATGGCAAGCTTAATGGTGGAGTCCACAACAACTACTCAAAACAGGTGGAGTAAACTCACAACTTCTGGGCACAAAGAGAGAGAGACGTGGAGAGTGAAATCATAACAAGAGCAGGGGAAATAATAGCAAAGCCAAGTTTTGGAATAGGCTATGAAAATGGCAGACAAGTTTTTGAAAAATTAAGAGCAAATGACCTTATAGAAGATCATTAGTTTTTGAAAACGTACTACAAACTAATAAAAGATCATTAGTTTTTGAAAACATAGTACGAACTAATATTTGAGCATTATAGAAGATCATAAGAATGCAATAGTAATAAAATACCATTTGGCCAACACATCCAGGGGCATTTCATAACCATATTGAACCGAAACTCAGCTGCCTCATTTCGAGCTTGTTGGACTAATGTCCTTGCATCAGCTGTAAATTGACAAAGAAAATGAAATTTCATGCTAATAATCCATAAGAGTTAACCAAAAGCAAGGGTGCAGATGCAGTACAAACCAGAATATTTTGCAAACGCGGCAAAATGTGAAGCAAAGAAGAGTTGAGATTTTAAAGAAGATTCATTCATGAGTAGCTCAAGCTGGTTTCAGTAGTATTTACCTAGACATTAAACATTTGCCTGAATTTAATTTGTATTGGATCGTAACTAGAGAGGGTGAATATAAAATTTAGTTGAAAAGTGTGGTTTGAAATAGTCCAATATGTGCTATAAAATTTAAAATTAAAATGTATGGTAAGTTTATATTTTATTGTTTGTGAGGAATTATAAAATGTATGATTCAATTCTTCAATAAGATTGAATCTCTGTTCACCATATGTGAGAACCATACTCATGTACTTTTTTTCATTCTACATATTTTTTTCCCATTTCATTAATAGTTCTTCCCTTGTATTTTTTGTATGGTAAGGACCCACCTGATTTCATCGCGGCTTCAATTGAAGCTAAACAATATGTCAATTTCTCTCTCTTTTTGTGGTTTTGGCTAAATTCAAAATTTTGAAAAGATTTTGAGTCTATCTAACAGCAAGTCGCTGCTCAATCTGGGTTCATTAGTTTTTACTTAAGCTGTGTTCATCCTTTATGGCCTGGGAATGTTAGACTATGCTGCTCTATACAGTAAATCCATTATCTAAGTTTGACACCATTCAATTCTCATATTCAGAAAATAAATTTATTTAGGAGAATTGTAAATCATGTAAGAACTCAGTTTTTGGACTGTATTTCCTAACGGAATGAACCAAACTGTAAGAGTTTGCAAACTTTTAAATCACGTTGTTTATATTTGAAAATGATTCAAGCCACATGGTTGGAGAACAAGAGAAATACCATAAACCGTATTTGTAAACTTTTAAACTATAAAAAATATCTTTGCAAATGCATAAATCTTATCGAGAATGAGTTACCAAGTGATTTATATATTTATCAGTTCGACTAATCTCACCTCCCCTTGTTCTCAAGAAAACCAAAAAACATTTTCTAACTCATCTGGGTCACGTAGTGCAACTTTGTTCCTCCCAACCCATACCAACACTCAAAGGAGGTTCTCCTTCATAAGCGCAACGATATCTTCTCCGCCATTTATGGCCAGTCGATACATTTGAACAAGAGGATACATGTTATGAATTGGAAGATTGTGAAAATATCCCTTAGTGCCATCTCATCTTCTCCATATACTAGCTTCAGTTTCTTCTTCTGCTTAGAGTGTTTGATCCTTGGCTGTCAAATTCAACAAAAAAATCACAGGCTATGTTGCACGGATATACATTATTTCTAAAACATAACCTTAATAAAATAGCCTTCAAATTAACAAAAAAAATACTTTTTTCTTTTCTTCTAAAGCATCAATTGCCTTTGCCATAGATTCATAATCTTCCAATTCATAACAGGTTTCCCATTGTTCCAATGCCTCCACTCACTATAAATGGTGGCTTTCATGGGACAGTACGAGTGCCTGAAAATAGTTACAGGAGGACGGAATTGTAGGATAAGATTCATCAAGTTGTTGGGGCTTACGAAGGAGAACGTCCTTTGGGTGTCAATAAGTTTGTTCTTGATCAGTGCAAGAAATACAATTTGGTATAGGTTGGGAGGAACAAAGTTGCACTACTTGAGCCAGATGAGATAAAAATGCTTATTAGTTTTTCCTAGGAACCGCACAAGGGGAGGTGCGATTAGTAGAATGGATAGATATAATTGGCTTGGTAGCTTATTCCCGGTAAGATCTATGCATTTGCAAAGACGTTTTTATAGTTTAAAAGTTTACCAATACAGTCTATGGGTGTCATGTACCCCTAATATTCCTCTTGTATTCTCAGGGATAGGAGGGGCAGACGTTGCTTTTCACTAATGGAGTAGTAGACTGAAGAATGCGGTATAGAAAAAAATGGAGAAAAAGTTACAGTTTATTTATTTTCAATTCTAAAGTTCTAAATTGAAAAGAGAAAGAGATTGAGATTCAAGGTCTGATTTTTATCTCCATCATCTTTCCTATCGTGCTTGAGATTCAACCCTTTCATAGAAAAAAAGCTTAATATGGACATGAAGAACAACATGAAAGAAATAAAAACAAATGAGGAGACACATGACAGGTCATTTTTACCTATTACCACCGTATAAGGCTCCTCCCAGGTTTGACGAGTTTGCCTTTCCCTAGTAGGGATTCTGATGCTGCTATTCAGATTTAGTGTCGGGGAGTCATCAAGATAGTTTTGGATTCAGATGAGAGATTGACCGAAATGAAAGGTTTTTTTATAAAAATGTAAAAATTATGATCTAATGTGTTTTTCTTATAAAAATGCTAAACTATTTTACATTTAAATTAGGCAAAACAAATTTTCAAATTACGACCAAAATGCAACTTGAAATTATAATACTGTAGCCCCTAGTTTTTATCCAACAAGATAAAATTTCAATTTAAAGTTTTACTTAAACTAGATAGACATTTATTTTAATCCTAATACATGCTTCAACCTTAAACAAGCTGCAACATGCTGGCCCACCTAATAATAACGAGATAACTGAAACGCTGGGGGACAGAACTGAACCACTAAACGTTATCTACTGAAAAATGGTGGCAATGGGTGAGCTGCCTACTCAATAAGTGATAATTGTCATATATTTGCCACATAAAAGGATTTACATATAGCGATTAAATATAAAGCATATATATATATATATATATATACATATATAAACATATTCAACAATACAATAACTTACAAAATCATATTAAAAATAATCCTAACTATATATATATTTATTTATTTTATTAATTGGGCCTTGTCTGCTAATGAAAGATATACTCAATGGTTATCAACTACCTCCAACCCACAATATCACATCACATAAATGGGATTCGATGAAACTCCATTGGAAACTGTGGAAAGATCTAAAGGGAAAAGAGACAGTAAAAGGGATATCGTGATTGCTTCAATGGCACTACATAATTATATTCGACGAAACACATTAGCAGATCCTGATTTTGTGCCGTACGACTCATTGAGTAGTTCAAATGATGTTGATACAAATGAAAATCACGAGGAAACTGGAGCAACTCAAATGAATGTTTTGAGAGATGAGATTGCTTCCATCCTATTTAGAGATAAAAATTGATCTTTAAAATGAAGAAATATTACAGACAATTTTATAGCAATTTAATTTTTAGTATATAGTTTTTTTTATGGAAAAATGAAGTTATATATAAATAATTATTTTTGTAATTGTAATTTAGTTATTTAGGTTATTTTTATTATTTTTAGAATTAATTTATATATTTATTTAAATCATGTCCATATTAGTCATTTTACATACTAACAGCAACATGCAATCATAGTTTTACCAAACACTAATAATCAAACAGCAAACAACAAACAGCAAACCGTAACAACAAACAGCAAACAACAACAGCAGATAAAACAAACAGGCCCTTCCTTAAAAATAATTGTGATCAATGTAATTAATTTAAATACCAACAGTCAATTTCCTTCATGAATAATCATGTCCGTTCCTGAATAGTCATGTCTGTTTGTGAATATTCGCTTTGTTTTTATGTTTTATATATAATAGGTGTGTCTCTGCCAATTACTAGTAAATTTCAAGTCAGCAGTTATGGACATTTTCCTGGAGATTTGATCACTGAAATTTTTATATGTTTGCCTGTTAAGTCAGTTCTACGATTCAGACGCGTTTCTAAATCTTTATGCGCAATCATAGATAGCCCTAATTTCGCAAATTACTATCTCATGAGATCTTCTGAAAACATCAGTCGTCGCAAGGTAATTTTATAGCATACATCATTGAAGAATGAGCCAAGACGATTTCATATAATTGATATGAATGATGGTGAGGAACAAGAGATTCTACTCGAAAAACCAAGCTTAGATATATGGAAAAACATATATGGCAACTGCAATGGTTTGCTTCTTATATATGGAAGTTGTTGCAAGATTGCTTTATGGAATCCATCCACTCGGAAGTATATGAATCTCCCGGATTGCCCTTCGGAAGCTGTAAGAAATTACAAAATATTTGGATTGGGTTTGGGTTATGATAACTCTATTAATGATTACAAAGTTGTGCTTATGTTATCTACACTGATTAAAACCCGAGTTTGGATTTATAGGATGAGATTGAAAACGTGGACAAGGATTAAAGATTGTCCAAATTGTGTAGGATTATACTCTGGATTTGGATACTTTGCAGATGGTAGTCTACACTGGTTAGGCTCGGGTGACCGTGATATTTTGGCATTTGATATGAAAAAGGAGATTTGCTTCAGCTTTTCCTTTGGTCGTCACTCTGATTTATACATCAGAAAGAAGGATGAATTTGACCAGTTTACTTGGGAACGATTGTGCTATGTTAAAGAACCCATATATGCTTCCCCACATTATTCTGGAAAAGTCAAAGTCTTGGGATATTCAAAGAGCACGAATAAGATTCTTCTTAGTTATGGTATAAACAAATTGGTCTCATACAACATTGAAGAGAAAAGTTTTGGAAACATTAAAATAAACAATCCTAATTTGTGGTTGTCATTTTGTTTTCCTGTTTTTTGTATTGAAAGTCTTGTGTGGGTGTAATTAATTTGTGCAAATACACAGATTCATTGATAGCTTCTGCAAAGTCTTTTGAGTATATGTTTAAGTAATTGTTGGATTCAATATTTTGTTGCTTTGCAAACTTAAAACTTTGACAATTTGCGTGCCATTACATTTTATATCAATTGTTTCTAGATGAACTTTTATTTGCAGTTAATTAATAATAGTGAATGCCAATGTGAATGAATAATGCAAAAAACAAAATAGAAAAGATCTGAACTTGTTGCTTAGATAGTATAAAATAAAATATATTCTAAAATATTAATAATTTTGGATAAAATTATTGGGAGGTCAATTAGGAGTCAGCGAAATTAAGATTAAGGGGCATATTGAAATAAAAAACATAATTTTATGTATTTGAATTAGAAACCAATTTGGAGTCAAATGTTGACCATATATGCATGTGAATGAAAACTTTAGTTGAAAAGTGTGGTTTGAAATAGTCCAATATGTGCTATAAAATTTAAAATTAAAATGTATGGTAAGTTTATATTTTATTGTTTGTGAGGAATTATAAAATGTATGATTCAATTCTTCAATAAGATTGAATCTCTGTTCACCATATGTGAGAACCATACTCATGTACTTTTTTTCATTCTACATATTTTTTTCCCATTTCATTAATAGTTCTTCCCTTGTATTTTTTGTATGGTAAGGACCCGCCTGATTTCATCGCGGCTTCAATTGAAGCTAAACGATATGTCAATTTCTCTCTCTTTTTGTGGTTTTGGCTAAATTCAAAATTTTGAAAAGCTTTTGAGTCTATCTAACAGCAAGTCGCTGCTCAATCTGGGTTCATTAGTTTTTACTTAAGCTCTGTTCATCCTTTATGGCCTGGGAATGTTAGACTATGCTACTCTATACAGTAAATCCATTATCTAAGTTTGACACCATTCAATTCTCATATTCAGAAAATAAATTTATTTAGGAGAATTGTAAATCATGTAAGAACTCAGTTTTTGGACTGTATTTCCTAACGGAATGAACCAAACTGTAAGAGTTTGCAAACTTTTAAACCACGTTGTTTATATTTGAAAATGATTCAAGCCACATGGTTGGAGAACAAGAGAAATACGATAAACCGTATTTGTAAACTTTTAAACTATAAAAAATATCTTTGCAAATGCATAAATCTTATCGAGAATGAGTTACCAAGTGATTTATATATTTATCAGTTCGACTAATCTCACCTCCCCTTGTTCTCAAGAAAAATGGGATTTAATGACGAAAAACCATCACTAGAAATCTAATTCCACTCATTAAATGTTTTTAATGAGCGGAATTTTCCCCTTGAGGAAGCCCTTCTTACTAAAAGTATTAATGAGCGGAATAATTCCGCTCATTATTAGCTTACAATGAGTGGACATTTACCCTTACTAGAAACTATATATAATGATTAAAAATACACTCATTAAAAGTATTTATATTGATAAAAAATACGCTCATTAAAAATATTTATAATGATTAAAAATACACACATTAAAAGTATTTATAATGATTAAAAATACGTCCATTAAAAATATTTAAAATATATAATGATTTGGATTGAAGGGAGCTGCTCTAAATTAGAGAGAAAACATATTAAAATATACTAATTGAACATTATAAAAGATCATAAGAATGCAATGGTAATGAAATACCATTTGGCCAATACATCCACAGGGCATTTCATGACCATATTTAGTACGAAAATCTAAGCAGGTCAACCAAACTTCAGTTTTTCATCACGTAAAACCTAAGCATAGGTAGTAGCTACTATATGTGATACCCACTAAACTCAAAATTTATACTATATGTTCTATCTGGGAACATTCAGATACTGACACAAAAATTTCTATTAATTTCTAAAAGTATAGGCAATGGCAAGCTTAATGGTGGAGTCCACAACAACTACTCAAAACAGGTGGAGTAAACTCACAACTTCTGGGCACAAAGAGAGAGAGACGTGGAGAGTGAAATCATAGCAAGAGCAGGGGAAATAATAGCAAAGCCAAGTTTTGGAATAGGCTATGAAATTGGCAGACAAGTTTTTGAAAAATTAAGAGCAAATGACCTTATAGAAGATCATTAGTTTTTGAAAACGTACTACAAACTAATAAAAGATCATTAGTTTTTGAAAACATAGTACGAACTAATATTTGAGCATTATAGAAGATCATAAGAATGCAATAGTAATAAAATACCATTTGGCCAACACATCCAGGGGCATTTCATAACCATATTGAACCGAAACTCAGCTGCCTCATTTCGAGCTTGTTGGACTAATGTCCTTGCATCAGCTGTAAATTGACAAAGAAAATGAAATTTCATGCTAATAATCCATAAGAGTTAACCAAAAGCAAGGGTGCAGATGCAGTACAAACCATAATATTTTGCAAACGCGGCAAAATGTGAAGCAAAGAAGAGTTGAGATTTTAAAGAAGATTCATTCATGAGTAGCTCAAGCTGGTTTCAGTAGTATTTACCTAGACATTAAACATTTGCCTGAATTTAATTTGTATTGGATCGTAACTAGAGAGGGTGAATTATCAGGTCGCAGTCTAGAAAAGAAATATGAAAACTTCTAGCACGTAGGCTTTCCATCACAAATGTTCAGAGAAACTGCAGTCAACAGGTTATTTTGATGGTGTAGAAAAAATGAGGTATCTACATTATTTCCCATCATTCCTATCATTGCGTGTCCAATCATGCTTCACAATGTGTACATTGCACGTAAAACTATAACCTTTATTGAACAAAATTAAACTCTGTAGTGACTAAACTAAAAGTGCATCACATCATAAAAAGAAATGCAGTTTCATTTCACAGGAGGGAAAGAGAAGCTAACCTGTCATGCCAGTGGCCAGTAATCCAAGGTACTTGGTAACAGGGAAAAGATGGGTAATACTAGTCCGATCCAAAAGCTTGTCCTGCTCAAATTTCAAGACGTGAATTTCCAAATTAAGCAAAAACATTCGAGTTCTAGATCAAAAAATTGAGAAGGTCACTTACCTGTGTGACAACACAGACAGAGTCCATCCCACGAGCTGCAATGGATGTAATGGAAGCGGCCTTCACAGCTTTAAACGAATATTCTAAAATAAAAATGACTCAAAATTTAAATAAACCTGTAGGATTCACAACTTGCCACGAAGACACATGAAATAGAGTCTAAGTATTGCTTGATAAATTTTCTTAACTTGTCCCATTTATGATAAGTTACAAAATTGACTTTACCGATAAAATTATGCTTATAGATAACAGAAGCATGTCTCGTATGCTATGAAATACTAGAAAATCACGGAAGTTCAGTTAGGTCCCTCAAGGTGGAAAATTTTGCAACTTAGGATCTTAGTTTTAAAACCTTTGAAAACAGGACTTAAGCTTGGTGTCTAACATTATTTTCCAACAACAAATCAATTACATTTAAGGCTTTGTCCTCTAGTTGCAGCAACTATGCCAGAAAACGAAGATTCACTTACGTTCCAGTCCTCACAGAATGAAGGAGACTGCGAGTTCTCAGACGACTTCTATGCAAGTACAGGGAAGCCCGAAAAATTGACAAGCACATGTACCATGAGATGTACATGAAAGTGAAAGGTAACATGTTCAAGAACAAGTGCGTGCTGATGGAAAGTATCCATAAATCAATGGCTGAAAAAGCAAGAGAGAAGACCTTGCCTTACCAGTTTGAGGCTAAACGTGCAAGGAGCAAGGCAAGCAGGGAGAGAAATATTGCAAGAAGAGAGGAGCGTTTTACACAGGGCCTGGGAGAAAAGGCACCACAACAGCTAATTTTGCCTTTTTTCACATGAAAAGACTTTTTACAAACAAACAAATAACAGATGACCACAACAGAATATTACAATTCTCAGCAAATTTAACCAACCATCTAGCTGCTCATTTGCAAAACTATTGAGCAAATTCTTTTCAATTACTGAAATGAAACCTCACCTGCTAGAAGCTGAACAAACAATGTTGTCTCACAATCTCTCAGCCTCTCTACCAATTTGGATAAGAAGGGGAGTAAATAATTCATGCTTAACTTCCTTTATATCCTGCTTAAAACAGAAAAATAAATAAACTAGCGAATCATAACCTTTGTGAAATAGTCTCACTAAGGTTCAAATAAAAAATTAACAAAATTGGCAGTAAAAAATACCTAAGATAATCCCAAACATTATTAAAATGATATGCAACTCTACATGTATTCGTCATTTCCATTTTCTATTTTATTTGGCCTAATAAAGAAAGATTGAACACTCTACATTACATTGATTACATTCTATTATAACCCTATTTAGAGTAAAGTAACAAATATTATTCCCCTTCCCCAAAATATTTGATTTTCATCTCAGTGTACCCTGGAAAAAGCAGTTCACAGCAGCTTACTCATTGAAATAACGCTGACCATGATGGATGTTAGTAGTTGTCATACTCAAATCATTGAATTCCCCCAACAACATCCTCTAATGCTCCCAATATATCAAGTCTCTGCATTGAGAAGGAACAAATTATTTGGCATTTAAATTTGCTTACATGTGCTTACCAATTTATGTGTTGACTATAATACATATAGAACATAAGACCAAGGTAATTTGAGGATAAAAATACTTAAGACTTAAGACTCCATTAACTACTCCTTCAGTTTGACCTCATCCAGATGAAAAGCAGCATGTTTAGCATCAACCAAAGTTACAACACCGTCCAACTTGACATCATTACAAACCGCATCCTCAGCATAAAAAATCTGAATTATTGGTGCTGGATTAGCAAGACCTGTAAGGTTTCAGTATGGCATATTTTAGTAAATGTGTAACAAGTACATCATTTGATGTACACACAACAAGAAAGCATTTAGATAACAAGTCACTACTGTATAGCGATTTCAGAACAGTACATTTTGACTAATACAGTAATATCTAACCTGTAGTTTCAATTACAATATGATCAAAATTTCCTCTGTTTTTAGCCACTAGTTCAGCTATCATTCTCACAAGATCACCCCTCACTGTACAGCACAAACAACCATTGTTCAACATAATAATGTCTTCAGCTCCAATAGTTTTTGCAGCAACTAGAGAACCATCAATGTCAACTTCACCGTACTGCAATTCAACATTAGGAGAGGAAATTATACATCTGCACACTATAAACGTACTCTCACAAGCAGGACTATAATAATAAACTTACAAAAGTTTGAGATTATGTACCATGGTCATAATGATACAACAATATACATAGAGACTCCCATGATTATAGCAAAAATGGTGGTTTAACTAATAAGCGAACAGCCAAAAACAATGCAAACTAATACCTCATTCTCAATCACTGCTATGCGCTTCCCATGGTCTGCAGTCAATATATGGTTAAGTAATGTTGTCTGTTCATCAACGCAAGGAAAAATGTCAGCCCAATTAAGTCCAGTTGAGAAGAAATTCAAGAAAATGGAAATTTTTAACTAGCATTTGCATTGACCATTTAGAAAGCTTAATAAGTCAGCAATTACATTTGAAGTAGCATATCTTCTTAATTTTAGTACGAATTAATACAAAGGGAAAAGGTAACAACTAAAATAGAAAGATTACAATACCTTTCCAGAACCCAAAAAGCCGGTAATAATGGTAGCAGGAATTCGATCATCGGGAGGAATCTTGGTGGTGACATCACAATCCTCGGATGCGGCGTCAAAAGAAAATCTACAGGGGTTTTTGAAAGATGGTTTGGAGAAACCGAGAGCGAGGTTTGTAGAATGAAAGGAGCGGGTAGCTTGAATGGATAAGGTGGGTTGAGGTTTGAAGAAAAGAGGAAGGAGTGAGGTGCCACTAGTGGAAAGAGGGGTTTGTTGGCGAGAAGAGAAGGAAATGAAGGAGGTGGCTCTTGCTATATCCACTGATAGTGAAGCCATGTGCGGGAAGAGAGAGAGGTTGGGGTTTTTGATGGGTTTTGAGTTTCCAACTCCACTTCTTAAGACATTGAATCTAAACCCATAAAGGAAAAAGGAAAACACATAAAGACATTGAATCTAAACACATAAAGGAAAACACAAGAACATGAAGATAACATGAAAAAATAAAGAAATTAACAAGAGATGAGAAGAGATACCGAACAGAATGAGGAAAACCCAAAAATCTGCTGAAGAAGGAATAGAGAGGCTCGTTGAGTCCCAATTTCAGAAGATGAGAGTGAGAAGATGGGAGCAGACCTAGGTCGAACAGGAAGGAGAGCTTTTTTGGCTGAAAGCGTGAACTTTGTGTCTGATTTTAGGGTGCGATTTGGTTTAAACTTCGGAATCAGAAAGGGAAACGGAAACGGAATGTGGCGGAATAAGAATGGGAATGACTATTTATTCAATATGTTTGGTTCAATCTGGAATGGGAATGCGATTCTCTTTGAAGCTGTTTGGTTCGTTAATGATCGTAATAAAAATGAGTACAAAATTTATTAAAAATAATTTAGTAAATAATAATAATTATAATTTCAATTAAATTAAAAAATATACAAAAATTTATATCATCTAGAAAAGCAAATTAATGATTTATTGATGATAACTTTTTTTACTGTACAAAAAAGTTGTATTATAAACTAGTACAGGAAAATACATTTGCACATAATATATCTATATATTATATAAATTATAAGGTGGATATATATAAATTATAAGGTGGATATGTTGGGTACGTGGGTTGGTAAAATAGTGGTGGGTATATGTTGGGTAAAACGTGGATATGTTATATTATTATTTTTTTTTTATATATATAAATCATTAGGAATGAGAATGAAATTTGATTGAAGTGAAAAGTGGAGGGAATGAATAATTGTCAAAGTTGGGGAATGAGATTCTAATTCCCAAGCTATATTTGGTTAACCAATCATTAACAAAGGGAATAATTTACTATCATTTCCATTCCATAATCTAAATTTACCTAACCAAACACTCCCTTAGGGGGGAATGAAATATTTGGAATGAATTTTAGGTCACATTGGCGGTAAATTAAAGATTAAGGTTATTAATGAGTGGGGTTTTTTATAATTAAAAGGTGGTTTTTTGATTGTTATGAAATAATGAGTGGAATTTTAGGAAAATTGAGTCAAATTATATACTTTGCTCATTAATATGATATCCGCACATTAAATGTATTGAGAACATATTTTTAATGAGCGGAAACTATACCTATATTAAATTTTGGTCACTAAAACCCTTTTTTCTTGCAGTGGAGATTACTGGAAAGATTGTTTGGAAAACTTAAATCAAATGGTTTTAGTTGTATCTCACATTTTCCGCGAAGGTAACAAAGTCGCAGATTGTTTGGCTAATTTAGGTAGAATTACTCAAAAAGAGAATTGGTGGGACTTTGCCCCATCAGTCTGCTTAGAATTTATTAGTGAGAACTTAAACGACGGTGTTGTCTATCGGTTTGTTTAATTGCTTGCTCTCTCTTTGTATGTTTTCTTTTTTCAATTTTAATAAAGCAGGTTCGGTTTCAGTGCTGCAGGGGTGCCAACCTAGTTGGGATTCTCTGCCCTGACAACCACTCACCTAGTTCCAATTAAAAAAATTAATCTATAGATGATTGCATACATATCTATTTTATTATTAATAGGTGGTAACACAAGAAAAAAAAAGTGTTCCAAGAAAAAAATGGAATGATGTAGAATTTAATGCGTTTCTTGATATTTGTGTTCGGGGCACCAATCTTGGTAAAAGAAGTGGAGGGGGATGGGGTCTGAAAGGATGGCCATGGGTAGAAAATGAAATGAAAATTGCGGGTCACATATTTACTAAAGATCAGATGAGACATAAATGAGATTCGATGAAACTTCATTGGAAACTGTGGAAAGATCTAAAGGGAAAAGAGACCGTAAAAGGGATATCGTGATTGCTTCAATGGCACTACATAATTATATTCGAAGAAACACATTAGCAGATCCAGGTTTTAACCGTTTAGATGCAGATCCTGATTTTGTGCCGTACGACTCATTGAGTAGTTCAAATGATGTTGATACAAATGAAAATCACGAGGAAACTGGAGCAACTCAAATGAATGCTTTGAAAGATGAGATTGCTTCCATCCTATTTAGAGATAAAAATTGATCTTTAAAATGAAGAAATATTACAGACAATTTTATAGCAATTTAATTTTTAGTATATAGTTTTTTTATGGAAAAATGAAGTTATATATAAATAATTATTTTTGTAATTGTAATTTAGTTATTTAGGTTATTTTTATTATTTTTAGAATTAATTTATATATTTATTTAAATCATGTCCATATTAGTCATTTTACATACTAACAGCAACACGCAATCATAGTTTTACCAAACACTAATAATCAAACAGCAAACAGCAAACCGTAACAACAAACAGCAAACAGCAACAGCAGATAAAACAAACAAGCCCTTCCTTAAAAATAATTGTGATCAATGTAATTAATTTAAATACCAACAGCCAATTTCCTTCATGAATAATCATGTCCGTTCCTGAATAGTCATGTCTGTTTGTGAATATTCGCTTTGTTTTTATGTTTTATATATAATAGGTGTGTCTCTGCCAATTACTAGTAAATTTCAAGTCAGCAGTTATGGGACATTTTCCTGGAGATTTGATCACTGAAATTTTTATATGTTTGCCTCTTAAGTCAGTTCTACGATTCAGACGCGTTTCTAAATCTTTATGCGCAATCATAGATAGCCCTAATTTCGCAAATTACTATCTCATGAGATCTTCTGAAAACATCAGTCGTCGCAAGGTAATTTTACAGCATACATCATTGAAGAATGAGTTAAGACGATTTCATATAATTGATATGAATGATGGTGAGGAACAAGAGATTCTACTCGAAAAACCAAGCTTAGATATATGGAAAAACATATATGGCAACTGCAATGGTTTGCTTCTTATATATGGAAGTTGTTGCAAGATTGCTTTATGGAATCCATCCACTCGGAAGTATATGAATCTCCCGGATTGCCCTTCGGAAGCTGTAAGAAATTACAAAATATTTGGATTGGGTTTGGGTTATGATAACTCTATTAATGATTATAAAGTTGTGCTTATGTTATCTACACTGATTAAAACCCAAGTTTGGATTTATAGGATGAGATTGAAAATGTGGACAAGGATTAAAGATTGTCCAAATTGTGTAGGATTATACTCTGGATTTGGATACTTTGCAGATGGTAGTCTACACTGGTTAGGCTCGGGTGACCGTGATATTTTGGCATTTGATGTGAAAAAGGAGATGTTCTCGTTATTGCCTCAGCCTTTTTACCCTAGTATACCAGTTTTGACTGATTTGCATGTTTTAGAAGGGTGTCTTTGCTTCAGCTTTTCCTTTGGTCGTCACTCTGATTTATACATCAGAAAGAAGGATGAATTTGACCAGTTTACTTGGGAACGATTGTGCTATGTTAAAGAACCCATATATGCTTCCCCACATTATTCTGGAAAAGTCAAAGTCTTGGGATATTCAAAAAGCACGAATAAGATTCTTCTTAGTTATGGTATAAACAAATTGGTCTCATACAACATTGAAGAGAAAAGTTTTGGAAACATTAAAATAAACAATCCTAATTTGTGGTTGTCATTTTGTTTTCCTGTTTTTTGTATTGAAAGTCTTGTGTGGGTGTAATTAATTTGTGCAAATACACAGATTCATTGATAGCTTCTGCAAAGTCTTTTTAGTATATGTTTAAGTAATTGTTGGATTCAATATTTTGTTGCTTTGCAAACTAAAAATTTTGACAATTTGCGTGCCATTACATTTTATATCAATTGTTTCTAGATGAACTTGTATTTGCAGTTAATTAATAATAGTGAATGCCAATGTGAATGAATAATGCAAAAAACAAAATAGAAAAGGTCTGAACTTGTTGCTTAGATAGTATAAAATAAAATATATTCTAAAATATTAATAATTTTGGATAAAATTATTGGGAGGTCAATTAGGAGTCAGCGAAATTAAGATTAAGGGGCATGTTGAAATAAAATACATAATTTTATGTATTTGAATTAGAAACCAATTTGGAGTCAAATGTTGACCATATATGCATGTGAATGAAAACTTTAGTTGAAAAGTGTGGTTTGAAATAGTCCAATATGTGCTATAAAATTTAAAATTAAAATGTATGGTGTTTTATGGATTAATGTGTCAGTTAATAAGGTCTATTTAAAAGGCTTTGTATTTTCATTTTTCACATGTAAGAATGCTGATATAATAAAATGTATGATTCAATTCTTCAATAAGATTGAATCTCTGTTCACCATATGTGAGAACCATACTCATGTACTTTTTTTCATTCTACATATTTTTTTCCCATTTCATTAATAGTTCTTCCCTTGTATTTTTTGTATGGTAAGGACCCGCCTGATTTCATCGCGGCTTCAATTGAAGCTAAACGATATGTCAATTTCTCTCTCTTTTTGTGGTTTTGGCTAAATTCAAAATTTTGAAAAGCTTTTGAGTCTATCTAACAGCAAGTCGCTGCTCAATCTGGGTTCATTAGTTTTTACTTAAGCTGTGTTCATCCTTTATGGCCTGGGAATGTTAGACTATGCTACTCTATACAGTAAATCCATTATCTAAGTTTGACACCATTCAATTCTCATATTCAGAAAATAAATTTATTTAGGAGAATTGTAAATCATGTAAGAACTCAGTTTTTGGACTGTATTTCCTAACGGAATGAACCAAACTGTAAGAGTTTGCAAACTTTTAAATCACGTTGTTTATATTTGAAAATGATTCAAGCCACATGGTTGGAGAACAAGAGAAATACCATAAACCGTATTTGTAAACTTTTAAACTATAAAAAATATCTTTGCAAATGCATAAATCTTATCGAGAATGAGTTACCAAGTGATTTATATATTTATCAGTTCGACTAATCTCACCTCCCCTTGTTCTCAAGAAAACCAAAAAACATTTTCTAACTCATCTGGGTCACGTAGTGCAACTTTGTTCCTCCCAACCCATACCAACACTCAAAGGAGGTTCTCCTTCATAAGCGCAACGATATCTTCTCCGCCATTTATGGCCAGTCGATACATTTGAACAAGAGGATACATGTTATGAATTGGAAGATTGTGAAAATATCCCTTAGTGCCATCTCATCTTCTCCATATACTAGCTTCAGTTTCTTCTTCTGCTTAGAGTGTTTGATCCTTGGTTGTCAAATTCAACAAAAAAATCACAGGCTATGTTGCACGGATATACATTATTTCTAAAACATAACCTTAATAAAATAGCCTTCAAATTAACAAAAAAAATACTTTTTTCTTTTCTTCTAAAGCATCAATTGCCTTTGCCATAGATTCATAATCTTCCAATTCATAACAGGTTTCCCATTGTTCCAATGCCTCCACTCACTATAAATGGTGGCTTTCATGGGACAGTACGAGTGCCTGAAAATAGTTACAGGAGGACGGAATTGTAGGATAAGATTCATCAAGTTGTTGGGGCTTACGAAGGAGAACGTCCTTTGGGTGTCAATAAGTTTGTTCTTGATCAGTGCAAGAAATACAATTTGGTATAGGTTGGGAGGAACAAAGGTGCACTACTTGAGCCAGATGAGATAAAAATGCTTATTAGTTTTTCCTAGGAACCGCACAAGGGGAGGTGCGATTAGTAGAATGGATAGATATAATTGGCTTGGTAGCTTATTCCCGGTAAGATCTATGCATTTGCAAAGACGTTTTTATAGTTTAAAAGTTTACCAATACAGTCTATGGGTGTCATGTACCCCTAATATTCCTCTTGTATTCTCAGGGATAGGAGGGGCAGACGTTGCTTTTCACTAATGGAGTAGTAGACTGAAGAATGCGGTATAGAAAAAAATGGAGAAAAAGTTACAGTTTATTTATTTTCAATTCTAAAGTTCTAAATTGAAAAGAGAAAGAGATTGAGATTCAAGGTCTGATTTTTATCTCCATCATCTTTCCTATCGTGCTTGAGATTCAACCCTTTCATAGAAAAAAAGCTTAATATGGACATGAAGAACAACATGAAAGAAATAAAAACAAATGAGGAGACACATGACAGGTCATTTTTACCTATTACCACCGTATAAGGCTCCTCCCAGGTTTGACGAGTTTGCCTTTCCCTAGTAGGGATTCTGATGCTGCTATTCAGATTTAGTGTCGGGGAGTCATCAAGATAGTTTTGGATTCAGATGAGAGATTGACCGAAATGAAAGGTTTTTTTATAAAAATGTAAAAATTATGATCTAAATGTGTTTTTCTTATAAAAATGCTAAACTATTTTACATTTAAATTAGGCAAAACAAATTTTCAAATTACGACCAAAATGCATCTTGAAATTATAATACTGTAGCCCCTAGTTTTTATCCAACAAGATAAAATTTCAATTTAAAGTTTTACTTAAACTAGATAGACATTTATTTTAATCCTAATACATGCTTCAACCTTAAACAAGCTGCAACATGCTGGCCCACCTAATAATAACGAGATAACTGAAACGCTGGGGGATAGAACTGAACCACTAAACGTTATCTCCTGAAAAATGGTGGCAATGGGTGAGCTGCCTACTCAATAAGTGATAATTGTCATATATTTGCCACATAAAAGGATTTACATATAGCGATTAAATATAAAGCATATATATATATATATATATATACATATATAAACATATTCAACAATACAATAACTTACAAAATCATATTAAAAATAATCCTAACTACATATATATTTATTTATTTTATTAATTGGGCCTTGTCTGCTAATGAAAGATATACTCAATGGTTATCAACTACCTCCAACCCACAATATCACATCACATAAATCACCATCCCTTCACACATGTCAGATCAATCACATAGATTAACCACTGAGTATAACCTACCTAAAGCAGACACTTTTTATTTACCATTTTTATTTCTTCAACGCATACACGTAGCAACATTTCTCAATGAACTATAACTCACCATAATTCATATCATCATCATTTTACATATTCATATTTACATTTAAATCCAATCACTTAGTCATATGTTATAATCATCCACTTTATAATCAATTTAAACCAAACAATTATATATCACAGTAAGCATGCCAACAATCAAACAAATATATGTCATATATCACTTACTTGGAACTTTAAGTAATTCCAACAAAACACTAAGCTCCAATCGTCAATCGTCTACTCTTTAGCTATCGCCTAGAAAATAATAATCACTACATTTATTAACTCATCAATTAAATTATATTATTTATGTAGCACTTTAGCTCTTAAATAAATTATTGACTAGTATTTTATTTATTTAATATATAACCATGACATATATATGAATATAGGTTAAATATACATGAAATTTGTTTTGTAAATAAGAATTTGAGTTAAATGAAGTATTATAATACCAATATATATATATATATATATATATATATATATATATTATGTTCCATATGTCGACAGTTAAATTTTTTCACTTAATATATGTTAACTGAATAAAAGTAATTAATTTTTATTGTAATTATATATATATATATATATATATTTAATGATAGTTGAACATTAATTCTTGCATATCACTATGATTATCAAAACTAATTATTCGAAAGTAAAGTTGGTTAAATTTAATGCTTTTCAATGACTTAAATTCTCAATGGATCTGTACAAAAAAAAAAACAAATTTTCTAATTGGGATACTACAAATTCTTGAAGCAAGTGATTTTAATATAATATTAATTATTCCTTTCACAAACAAAATTGATGTAAAAAACCAATGAGTTACTATAAAAGTTAAAGCACTAACTCTTGAAGACCAATAAAATTTATAGTGAAATAATGAAATTTTAATTCAACAAAATGATAAAAAGAAGAAGGAAATAGATGCAGAAAATCAATAGAGATAGATTGAACGTGAGACCTCCTTATCTTTTAGACAGTATGTTGCTATCCACCACAAATTTGCTCTCTAAAAGAGTCTTCCTCTTTCTAGAGTCTACTTCTTCAATCAACTAAATAATTTCACTGCTCTGTCATCTATATATATATATATATATATATATATATATATATATATATATTTGTTATTATTATTATTATATTTTTTATTAAATATATATATTTTTTATTAGCAGACAAGCCTCCAACCAGCCTCCCATTCTGCATCCCATTTTTCTACGTTTTTTACTATCATTCAACTTTCTATCTATTATTTTTATTATTTTCAACATCCTAACCCCACTTCACTTTTATTTATTTATTTATTTATTAAGGATGTTACAATTATCCCCTCCCAAAAAAAAATTTCGTCCTCGAAATTTAGCACATACCGGTAACGTCAAACATGTGTGGATATTCTCATCGCATATCATCCTCTACCTCCCACGTAGCTTCTCGTAGAGAACGATGATGACTCCATAGTACACGGACCATTGGTATCTCTCGTCTCCTCAACTTCCTTATTTGTCTTTCTAATATCTCGATTGGTTCTTCTTTGTATGTTAGATCTCCTGCTACCTCAATATCAGGTTCACATATAACGTGTCTCGGGTCAGATCGGTATCTTCTCAACATAGATACATGGAACACATCATGAATCTGTGATAACTCTACTGGCAAACATAAACGATAAGCAAGTGGTCTGACTCATTGAGTAATTTCATATGGTCCAATGTACCTCGGACTCAACTTCCCTTTTCTCCCGAATCGAATAATGCCTTTCCATGGAGATACTTTTAAGAACACCTTATCTCCTACCTCATACTCCATATCACGTCGATGCTGATCTGCGTAACTCTTTTGTCTATCTTGTGCCATTTTCAAACACCTTTTTACTACTTCTATCTTCTCAATTGTCTCTTGAACTAATTCAGGACCTTCAAGCAGTTTTGCACCCTCAACATCCCAACAAACTGGATCTCTACACCTTCTACCGTACAAGGCTTCAAATGGTGACATCCCAATACTAAAGTGGAAACTGTTGTTGTAAGCAAACTCCATTAGTGGAAAATATCTATCCCATCCTCCCTCAAAGTTCAAAACACAAGCTCTCATCATATTTTCTAATGTCTGAATAGTACGCTCAGATTGTCCATCCATCTGCGGGTGAAAAGCTGTACTCAAATTGAATCTTGTACCCAAAGCTGCCTGTAGACTTGACCAAAATCTAGAAGTAAATCGTGGATCTCGATCAGACACAATGGACACAGGAACTCCGTGTAACCTTACAATCTCATCTAGGGGTGAGCATCGGTTCGGTTCGATTAGTAACCGAACCGAACTTTCGGTTAACCGAACCGAAGTTTGTGTTATTTTCATAACCGAACCGAACCGAACAAGATTGGTAACCGAATTTTATTTAACCGAAAAGTTTCGGTTCGGTTCGGTTACCGACCGAATAACCGAAAATTCATAATATTTAATTTTTGTATATTTTTATTTAATTGGTTTTCAAATAATTCACTTGTATAAAAGTTACAATTGATGAAATTAAAGACTAATGAACCAAAATTTATATATATGAAGATAAAAGTATATTTTTTAGGGGTTAGATTTTATATTTTATAAGTTATTTATATATGTAAAAATAAAATTATATTTTTTATATTTGTATACCAAGTTCGGTTCGGTTATCGGTTATACCGATATATTTTTTCAATAACCGAACCGATAACCGATTACCAAACTAAGCTAAAATTAAAACCGAACCGAACCATAATGTTAAAATAACCGAACCAAACTAAAACTTCGGTTCGGTTATCGGTTTTGTAATCGGTTACCGGTTATTTTGCTCACCCCTAATCTCATCCACATACAGTCTTGCTAGTTTATTCAATGAATCAGTTTGTTTTATTGGTAAGAAATGAGCAGACTTAGTCAATCTATCCACAATAACCCAAACTGAGTCATGCTTATGCCAAGTCCTAAGTAAGCCTACCACAAAATCCATCGCAATTCGCTCCCATTTCCAAGTCGGAATCATCAACGGTTTCAGTTTTCCTGCTGGAGCTTGATGTTCTGCTTTAACTTATTGACAAGTTAAGCATTTTGCCACAAACTCTGCTACATCTTTCTTCATCGTAGCCCACCAATAATAATGTCTCAAATTACGATACATCTTTGTAGTTCCTGGGTGCATCGCATATGGTGCATTGTGAGCCTCATTTAGAATTTCTTCTCGCAATCCGTCTACAGGTGGTACATAAGCTCGATTTGTATTCACCAAAATTCCATCTGACCCTATTGAGAAATTAGGCTTCTGACCTTGTCTTATCTTTTCTAACATCTTCCCATAGAAAATATCTCGCTTTTGCGCTTCACCGATCCTATCTCCCAAGTCATGCCGAATCTGCAAGGTTGCTAACAACCCGACCATTTTATCAACTTCTAACTTCACATTCATGGATCTCATCTCCACTAATGGTGTCAAATTGTGCCCGTCCAAGTTGGCCAAGGTACTTGAGCTCTTCCTGCTCAAAGCATCTGCCACTACATTTGCCTTTCCTGGATGGTAGTCTATGGTGCAATCATAATCCTTTAGCAATTCCATCCATCTTCTCTGTCTCATATTCAGTTCCTTTTGTGTTAAGATATATTTGAGGCTTTTGTGATCAGTAAGGATCGTGAAGGTCTCCCCATACAGATAATGCCTCCAGATTTTCAGTGCATGTACTATAGCTGCCAACTCTAAATCATATGTGGGATATTTTAGTTCATGGGTCCTCAATTGACGAGAAGCATAAGATATTAATCTTCCATTTTTCATTAACACGCACCCTAGTCCCAACTTCGAGGCATCTCTATATACTTCAAATCCTCCTTTACCAAAAGGCAACACTAGAATAGGCTTTGAAGTTAACTTCTTTTTTAGCTCTTCGAAACTCTTCTGACATTGTTCGTTCCATTGGTAGGGAACTCCTTTTCTCAACAACTTAGTTAAAGGACCAGCTATCACAGAAAAGCCTTCAACAAACCTCCTGTAGTATCCAGCTAACCCTAAGAAACTTCTCACCTCAGTCACATTCTTAAGCGGATCCCATTCCATTATTGCCTTCACCTTCGCAGGATCAGGCATCACCCCTTCTCGAGATACTATATGTCCCAAGAAAACCACTTGCTAGGACCAAAATTCACATTTGCTAAGCTTGGCATATAACTGTATCTCTTTCAAAATTTGCAAAATAATTCTCAAATGTTGTTCATGCTCCTCCTTACTCACAAATTGATCAAGGTATTCCTAAAAGGTTTTATTCATCAATTTCATGAATGCGATTGGTGCACTTGTTAACCCAAATGGCATTGCTAGAAATTCATAATGGCCATACCGGGTGCGAAACGCTGTCTTTGGAATACTCCCGTCTACTATTCGTAATTGCCAATACCCAGATCTCAAATCAATTTTTGAGAAGATAACAGCTCCCTTTAATTGATCTAGCAAATCATCAATCCTTGGCAGTGGATACTTATTCTTAATGGTCACTTTGTTAAGTTGTCTATAGTCAATACATAGTCGCATACTTCCATCGTTCTTTTTCACAAACAAAACTGGTGCTCCCTAGGGTGAAATACTTGGTCTGATGAATCCTTTTTCCAACAACTCCTCTATCGGCTTTTTTAACTCTTGCAATTCTACTGAGGCCATTCAATAAGGTGGAATAGAAATTGGAGCAACTCCGGGCAACGTTTCAATGGAGAAACCCACTTCACGTTGAGGTGGTAAGCCCGGTAAGTCATCAAGAAACACTTCTAGAAATTCTCTTACTACTGGAATCTCCTCCAAGCTAGGACTGATCTCGTTCATATCAATAATATGGGCTAGGTATGCTTCACATCCTTCTAAGATCAACCGTCTAGCTGTCGTTGCTGAGATGACACATGCCGATATAACTCGACGTTCCCCTATAAAAATTACCTTCTCCTTGCTTGAAGACTCCATCGCTACCTCTTTTGTACAGCAGTTTACTACTGTTTTATGTTGAACTAACCAATCCATCCCCAGTATAACATCAAACTCTTGCAAATCCATGAGGATCAGATCGGCATGTAATTCAATGTCCCCGATTTTGATTGGACTCGCTCTTCTCACACTATTCACTATCACACTTTTCCCTATAGGTATATGAACTTTTAAGTCGTATCCCAAAGAGCTAGTCTCTCCTAGGACTTGGGATGCAAAAACTTGTGCAATATATGAATGTGTTGAACCTGGATCTATCAAAGCATAAGCCATAACGTCAAATAAAGAAATCGTACCCGATATGACATCATTAGCTGCTGGTGCCTCATCCTTAGTCATCTGGTAGAATCTGCCATTTGGTTGATTATGGGTATTCTGTGCTCCAGTAGTATTTAAACTGTTCCATCGCCCACCATTATTGAAGCTTCTGCTTCTACCTCCGCCACTGTTACCCACACTGCTGTTACTTTGGGTCATGTTTTGTGTACTTCTATTAGTGCTTGATAATTGTCTTGGGCAATCCCTTTGGAAGTGTCCTCGATCGCCACATATGTAGTAAGTTCCTAGTGTTTTCATAGGCCCCCAACATTGTCCTATGTGACGTCTTCCACAAGTGGCACAACTCTGTGTTGAACCAGCTCCTCTATTAGTAAACCCTCCTTGATTTTGGTTGAACCCTCTTCCAGTCCCCACAGAAGGTTCACTAGCATTACTGTGGCTCATTGGTCCTCCGTTAAATTTACTAGATAGATTTCCTCCTCTAAAGGTAGAATCAACCTTTTGAGAACTACCTCCTCTAGAAAGAAATGAACCTCTTTTAGCCGATCGAATAGACTCCTCTTTAGAATCAATTTGCTTCCTATTTTGCTTGGCTCTCTCTTTTGCAGTATTTTCGGCATCTTCAATCCTTAGTGCAGCTATAGTTCTTGGAAGTTAGTGATTCTCACAGCAACACCCTTTCTAATTTTGGGTAGCAGCCCCTGTTCAAATCGAAAACAACGGTTCTCCTCAGTTGCCATTTCCTCTGGTGCATACTTAACCAAGGCAGCAAAACGTGTCTCGTAGTCAGCAACTGACATATCATCATCTTGAGTTAAATTAAGGAACTCCATTCTCTTCTTATGCTTATATAATGATGGTCTATACTTTTCATCAAACTTCCGTGCGAAATCATCCCAGGTAATTTGGCGTGGCTGATATGACCTCTTCACAGACTTCCACCAATTAAGAGCATTATCCTCAAATAAGGTTACAATATATTCCAGACATTTCTCTAATGTGCACCCGAGTTTGTCTAGAATTGTCTCAGTCTTATCCCACCAGTTGTCTGCCTCTTCTGGATTAGTAGTGCCCATAAATTCTTTAGCTCCTAACTTCCTCAGCCTTTCAAAGTTGTAATCAATAATAGGCTTTTCTTGCACTTGAGCTGGTACCGGTGCTGGTGTGGATGCTGGTACTAATATGGAAGCTTGTAATTAAGCCAAAGCTTGGGCTTGGGCTTGAGCTTGTGCCTGAAACATCGCTTGGAACATTTGCATATATTGTGTGGGTATCTCAACAGTTGTAGCCATACTAGGAGGAATTGGGACACCCCCACTAACACCTTCACGATTTTGGCCTAACCCATCGCCTGTAGGATCTACTCCTGCATTTTGTTGATTGGCCCCTACACTCCCCATATCAGGTGCATTTGGGATGTGGATGGAGTTAACTGACTCCTCTCCATCAACCTCTAGGCCAGCAAGTGCATTATTAGATGTCATCCTAACATTTCACAAGAAGACACTCTATTAAACTTATATTCAATTTATACTTTACTCAACTAGCCCCTAAGAACCTAGAACCTAGGCTCTGATACTACTAAATGTAACACCTAGTTTTTATTCAATATATTTTAATCATAAAACCACAGAATAGTTGCTCACTTATCATAGAACAAACTTCATAACTTGAAATATAAATACTAAGGTTCTGATACAAGATAAAATTTCAATTTAAAGTTTTACTTAAACTAGATAGACATTTATTTTAATCCTAATACATGCTTCAACCTTAAACAAGCTGCAACATGCGGGCCCACCTAATACAGATAACGAGATAACTGAAACGCTGGGGGACAGAACTGAACCACTAAACGTTATCTCCTGAAAAATGGTGGCAATGGGTGAGCTGCCTACTCAATAAGTGATAATTGTCATATATTTGCCACATAAAAGGATTTACATATAGCGATTAAATATAAAGCGCACATATATATATATATATATATATATATATATATATATATATATATATATATATATGGGGTTGCTCTTAATGGTGAGCACTAAATTATCTCCATACATGGCGAGTGTTTAATAGCCATTGGATCAAGATCTAGTGGTCCATGATTTAAGTTGTGATTTAATATTAAAATGGGTTTTACCTGATGACAGGTCAGTTGTAATTTGGAATATTGTGCTTTGAAAAACGTTTTCTCTTTCCTCAAGATATAACCAACTTCCAAGAAATAATTTTTTTTCCCGAATGTTTTTATTTTACATAAGTAGACGTCTTCTTCTAAGTAATTTTGTATCCGTCTAATCAATGTTATATGCATTAAATCTTAATAAATGATTGTTCATTGGGAACACGAAAAGCGTACAACATTATTTATGATAACCAAATACAACATTAATGATGTTCTAATTAATAGTGTTGTCCCCCTATTTATTACCTTAGAATTGTAAGCTCAATTTATAAATTTCTAGGATTGTAAGCTCAATTTGTAAATCATTAGGATTCCAAGATCAATTTGTAAATCCTTAATTTTTTTTATTTCTTTAAGCATTCATTTATTTATAAACAATCATTAAACTTACAATCTCTATAATTCATATATTCTAATGCCACACTAATGACAACAATAAATGTCTAATGTCATCCATTTAGATGTCGTATTAAATACTACTCCCTTCATGCAATTGATTTATATCCTCATACAAACGTAATGTAACGTAACGTAAATATCACTGAACAGAAAACTTTACGGAACTCAAACATCACTGAAAAGAAACATTACTGAACTGAAACATTACTGAACTGAAATATTACTGAATTGAAACATCACTGAACTAAAATATTACTGAATTAAAATATCACTGAACTGAAATATTACTGGACTGAAACATCACTAAACTGAAATATTACTGAACTCAAATATTACTGAACTGAAACATCATGAAACTGAAAAATCACTGAGCTGAAACATTACTGAACTAAAACATTACTAAACTGAAACGTTACTAAACTGAAACATTACTAAACTCAAACATCACTCAACCGAAACATTACTGAACTGAAATATCACTCAACTGAAACATTACTGAACTAAAATATTACTAAACTGAAACATTAATAAACTAAAACATCAGTTAACTGAAATATTACTGAACTAAAACATTACTAAACTGAAACACCACTGAACTGAAATACCACTGAACTGAAACACCACTGAACTGAAACATTACTAAACTGAAACATTACTAAACTAAAATGTCACTAAAATGAAATATTACTAAATTCAATATCACTGAATGAAAACATCACTCAACTGAAACACCACTGAACTGAAACATTACTAAACTAAAACATTACTGAACTGAAATGTCACTAAAATGAAATATTACTAAATTCAATATCACTGAACGAAAACATCACTCAACTGAAAAATTACTGAAATGAAACATTACTGAACTGAAACATTACTGAAATGAAATATTACTGAAATGAAACATTACTGAAATGAAATATCACTGAACTTAAATACTACTAAATTGAAACATTACTCAACTAAAACCTCACTAAACTGAAACATTATCGAATTGAAACATTACTAAACAGAAACATTAATAAACTGAAACATTACTGAACTGACATATTACTGAACTAAAACATCATTGAACTGAAACATCACTGAATTGAAATATTACTAAACTGGAACATTACTGAACTGAAACACCACTAAACTGAAATATTACTAACCTGAATATCACTAAATCAAAACATCACTGAACCAAAACACCACTGAACTAAAATATCAATAAACTTAAACATCACTTAACTGAAATATTGCTAAACTGAAACCTTACTCAACTGAAACGTTACTAAACTGAAATATCACTGAACTGAAATATCACTGAACTGAAACATGACCGAACTGAAAGATTACTAAACTGAAAGATTACTGAACTAAAATATTACTGAACTAAAACATCACTGAACTGAAATATTACTGAATTGAAACATCATTAAACTGAAACATCATTGAACTAAAACATCACTGAACTGAAATATTACTGAACTGAAACATCACTGAATTGAAACATTACTTAACTAAAAGATTACTAAACTAAAACATTACTGAATTGAAACATCACTGAACTGAAATATTACTGAACTGAAATATTACTGAACTAAAACATCACTGAAATGAAATATTACTAAACTAAAATATCAGTGAACTGAAACATCACAGAACTGAAACATCACAGAACTGAAACATTACTGAACTCAAAGATTACTGAACTGAAACATTACTGAACTGAAACTTTACTAAACTCAAATATTACTAAACTGAAATATTACTGATTTCAAACATAATTGAACTCAAACATCACTCAAATGAAACATTACTGAACTGAAACATTACTAACCTGAAACATTACTAAACTGAAACATTACTGAACTGAAACATCGAAGCATTAGTGAACTGAAATATTACTGAACTAAACATCACTGAACTGAAATATTACTAAACTGAAACATTAATGAACTAAAACATCACTGAACTGAAATATTACTGAATTGAAACATTATTGAACTGAAACATTACTGAACTAAAAGATTATTAAACTAAAACATTACTGAACTGAAATATTACTAAACTCAAATATTACTGAACTAAAATATTACTGAACTCAAACATAACTGAACTCAAACATCACTCAACTGAAATATTACTGAACTGAAATATTACTAAACTGAAACATTACTAAACCGAAACATCATTCAACTAAAACATTAATGAACTGAAACATTACTAAACTGAACGTTACTAAGCTGAAACATTAGTAAACTGGAATGTTACTAAACTAAAATATTATTGAACTAAAACATCACTGAACTGAAATATTACTAAATTGAATATCACTGAATCAAAACATGATTGAACTGAAACATCACTGAACTAAAACATCACTGAACCGAAATATCACTGAACTGAAACATTACTGAACTAAAATATCACTTAACTGAAACAACACTGAACTGAAATATTACTAAACGGAAACCTTACTGAAACATTAGTAAACTGGAATGTTAATTAACGAAATATCACTTAACTGAAATATCACTAAACTAAAACATTACCGAATCGAAACATTACTCAGCTGAAACATTACTGAACTGAAACATTACTGAACTAAAACATCATTAAACTGAAACATCACTGAATCGAAACATTATTAAACTGAAACACCACTGAACTGAAACATTACTAAACTGAAACATCATTCAACTAAAACATTAATGAACTGAAACATTACTGAACTGAACGTTACTGAACTGAAACATCACTGAATTGAAATATTACTAAACTAAAACATTACTGAACTAAAATATCACTGAATTGAAATATTACTAAACTGAATATCACTGAATCAAAATATGATTGAACTGAAACATCATTGAACTAAAATATCACTGAACCGAAACATCACTGAACTAAAATAGCACTGAACTGAAACATCACTTAACTGAAACATCACTGAGAATTGAAACCTTACTCAACCGAAGCATTACTGGAATAAAACATCACTGAACTGAAATATTACCGAATTGAAACATTACTAAGCTAGAACATTACTGAACTGAAACATTACTGAACTAAAATATTACTGAACTAAAACATCATTAAATTGAAATATCACTGAACTGAAACATCACTAAACTGAAATAGCACTGAACTGAAACATTACTGAACAAAAATATCACTGAACAAAAATATCATTAAACTGAAACATCACTGAACCGAAACATCACTGAACCAAAATATCACTGAATTGAAATATTACTGAACTGAAACATCACTTAACTGTAATATCACTGAACTGAAATATTACTAAACTGAAACCTTACTCAATCGAAACATTACTGAACTAAAACATCACTGAACTGAAACATCACCGAATTGAAACATTACTAAGCTGAAACATTAATGAACTGAAACATTAGTGAACTAAAATATTACTAAACTAAAACATCACTGAACTGAAATATTACTGAACTGAAACATCACTAAACTGAAACATCTCTGAATTGAAACATCACTGAACCGAAACATCACTCAACTGAAACATTACTGAATTGAAATATCACTGAACTGAAATACTACTAAATTGAAACATTACTCAACTGAAACAATACTAACTGAAACATTATTAAATTGAAACATTACTAAACTGAAACATCACTGAACTTAAACATCACTGAACTCAAACATTTTTGAACTTAAACATTATCAAACTGATATATTACTAAACTGAAACATTAGTAAACTTAAACATTACTAAATTGAAATATTAATGAACCGAAACATTACTAAATTAGAACCTTATTTAATTGTAACATTACTGAACTGCAATATTACTGAACTGAAACATCACTGACTGAAACATTACTGAACCGAAACATCATTGAACTGAAACATTACGGAACTGAGACATCACTAAACTGAAACATCACTCAACTAAAACATTACTAAACTGAAATATTACTGAACTAAAACATTACTGAACTGAGACATCACTAAACTAAAATATTACTAAACTCAAACATTACTGGACTCAAACATTACTGTACTGAAATATTACTAAACTGAATATCACTGAACCAAAACATCATTGAACCGAAACATCACTGAACAAAAACATCACTTAACTGAAATATCACTGAACTGAAATATTACTAAAATGAAATCTTACTCAACTGAAACATTATTGAATTGAAACATCACTGAACTGAAACATTACCGAATTGAAACATTACTAAACTGAAATATTACTGAATTAAAATATTGCTGAGCTAAAACATCACTGAATTGAAATATTACTGAACTGAAACATCACTAAACTGAAACATTACTTAACTGAAATATTACTGAATTGAAACATTACTAAACTAAAACATTAGCGAACTGAAAAATTATTGAACTAAAACATCACTGAACTGAAATATTACTGAACTGGAACATCACTCAATAGAAACATTAATGAACTGAAATATCACTGAACTGAAACATTACTGAACTTAAAGATTACTAAACTGAAACATTACTGGACTTAAAGATTACTAAAATCAAACATTACACTAAACTCAAACATTACTAAACCGAAACATTACTGAACTGAAATATCACTGAACCAAAAAATCACTCAACTGAAACATTACTTAACTAGAATAACATAATGTAACGTAACGTAATGTGAAGTAACATAACACAACGTAATATGACATAACATAACGTAATGTAACTTATAATAACATAATATAACATAACTTAGAATAACGTAACATAATGTAACTTAGAATAACATAATGTAATGTAATGTAATGTAACATAACGTAACGTAACGTAACGTAATACTTATAAGCTCAATTTGTCAATAGTCATTGAGCTTACAATCCCTAACGTAATATAATGTGGCGTGGCGTAATGTAACGTAACGTAACGTAACGTAACGTAACGTAATGTAACGTAACGTAATAATTATAAGCTCAATTTATAAATGCTTAGGATTGTAAGCTCAATTTATAAATCCTTAGAATTGTAAGCTCAATTTATAAATCCTCAGGATTGTAAGCTCACGACGGGCTATTAGCTCAATGGTAGAGTGAGCCCCAGTTTTTTTTATTTCTTTAAACTTTCATTTATTTATAAACCGTCATTGGGCTTACCATCCCCAACCGAACATAACGTAACTTAGTGTAACATAACATAATGTAACGTGGTGTGATGCGACATAACATAATGTGACATAACGTAATTTATTATAACGTAAAATAATGTAACGTGATGTGATGCGACGTAACATAACGTAACGTAACGTAACGTAACGTAACATAACGTAGTACAAACTTAATGTAGCGTAATAATTATAAGCTCAATTTTATAAACGGTCATTGAGCTTACAATCCCTAACATAATGTAACGTGATATGATGAAAGTTAACGTAACGTAACGTAATAATTGTAAGTTCAATTTATAAATCCTTAGGATTGTAAGCTCAATCTATAAATCCTCATAATTATAAGCTCAATTTAAAATCTTTAGCTTTTTTTATTTTTTTAAGCTTTCATTTATTTATAAACAGTCATTGAGATTACGATCTCAAACCGAATATAATGTAACTTAGTGTAACGTAACGTAATATAACATAACTTAATATGATGTGACATGATCTGACGTAATGTAATGCGACGTAACATAATATAACGTAACGTAACATAACGTAATGTAATGTTACGTTACGTAACATAATGTAATGTAATGTTACGTAACGTAACATAAGGTAACATAACTTAGAATAACGTAACGTAATAATTATAAGCTCAATTTATAAATCCTTAGAATTGGAAGCTCAATTTATAAATCCTCAGGATTGTAAGCTTATGACGGGCTATTAGCTCAATGGTAGAGCGCGCCCTAGTTTTTTTTTTATTTCTTTAACCTTTTATTTATTTATAAACCATCATTGAGCTTACCATCCCTAATCGAACATAATGTAACCTAGTGTAACGTAACATAATGTAACATGATGTGATGCGACGTAACGTAATGTGACATAATATAACATGACATAACGTAACGTAACATGACGTAACGTAACATAACATTACGTCAATCTCACATCTTTAGAGACAATTAATGTAAGTTGGACTTAATTAATGTAAAGTTGTATTTTTACAAAAAAAAAAATCATTAACATTACGAAAAATCGAGTTTTACGTAAAACATTTGAACTTTACGTAAATCTTATATGTTTAGGTAACGTTACGTTACGTTACGCTACGTTATGTTACTTAACATAACTTAATGCAACGTAAGTAACATAACATAATATGATGTAACGTAACATAAATTAACGTGACCACCCAACTTTACACTTTTTAACACATGTAGCCACTCAATTACTCAACATGACCATTAACGGTCTAAAAATAAAAAATTCTACGAATTAATAATATTATAAGCAACTTTAAATTTAAAATTTAATGGCCACAAATATTAAAAGGTGTAAAATTGAGTGACTTTTATATTAAATTTATGAAGTTCAGCAGTAAAATCTTAAAAATAATAAAGGTTAGTGGTCATTAGTGTAATTTACACTATAATAAAGTATCAACCAAAAATATATAAAAAAGCGCAATAGAAAATTAAGTAGGAATTAATTAAATAATTGAGTTAAAAACTTATTTAGGTATGAACTGCTTAATTTTTTGTTTATTTTATTATATAGTTTTTTTATACTCTATAGACAAAACAAAAAATATAATGCATGATTATGATTTTGATTTGATTCAATTGGAAGCATAATTTTTACATATTGGAGAGGACTTGGCTTTATATTTGTCAGATTGTTTCACAACAATAACGTGAAAAAAAAAGGTTTAATTTTATTTTTAGTTTTTTTTATTATGTTTTAGAAAAACCTTGACAATTAATATGAGAGAGAAATATTGTAATTTTGCTTTTATTATGGAAAGAGAATTATACTTTTAGGTAACCTGATAACCTGTTAGGAACCTTCTATAGCAGGTCATTTATTCAGAATTTAATAGTCTCCATGGATGGAGACTCACCATTGAGAACTCTTCCATATATATATATATATATATATATATATATATAAACATATTCAACAATACAATAACTTACAAAATCATATTAAAAATAATCCTAACTATATATATATATATATATATATATATATATATATATATATATATTTATTTTATTAATTGGGCCCTGTCTGCTAAGGAAAGATATACTCAATGGTTATCAACTACCTCTAACCCACAATATCATAATAATGATCAAAATAGAATACCGCTTCCGCGCCAGGTATCCAAGCACTGCCCCCACACCAGTTGCTAAATTAATATCACATCTCATAAATTACCATCCCTTAACACATGTCAGATCAATCACATAGACTAACCACTGAGTATAACCTACCTAAAGCAGACACTGCATATACGTACCAACATTTCTCAATGAACTATAACTCACCATAATTCATATTATCATCATTTTACATATTCATATTTACATTTAAATCCAAACACTTAGTCCTATGTTATAATCATCCACTTTATAATCAATTTAAACCAAACAATTATATATCACAGTAAGCATGCCAACAATCAAACAAATATATGCCATATATCACTTACTTAGAACTTTAAGTAATTCCAACAAAACATTAAGCTCCAACCGTCAATCGTCTACTCTTTCGCTATGGCCTAGAAAAAAATAATCACTACATTTATTAACTCATCAATTAAATTATATTATTTATGTAGCACTTTAGCTCTTAAAATAAATTATTGACTAGTATTTTATTTATTTAATATATAACCATGACATATATATGAATATAGGTTAAATATACATGAAATTTGTTTTGTAAATAAGAATTTGAGTTAAATGAAGTATTATAATACCAAAATATATATATATATATATATATATATATATATATATATTATGTTCCATATATGGTGGAGAGTTAAATTTTACGAAAAAAATTCACTTAGAGAAAAAATAAATAAATAAATAAAATAAAATAAAATATTAATAGACTTAATATATGTTAACCGAATAAAAGCAATTAATTTTTTTATTGTAATTATATATATATAAAAGAAATTGAAACTTATAATTAGAGAAGCAAAGAGCATATTTATCTGGCCAACTAGGGTTCGCATCTCTCGTTTCGCCGCCACCGCTCTCCTTTCGCCGCCGCTCTCCTTTTGCCGCCGCTGCCGCCGCTTTTTACTGCACGCCGCCGCACTTCAGTCTCACTGCCTGCCGCCTGCAGTGCCCCTTTGTCGATCGCGTCCTCTCAGTTTCCCCGGATTTGTGTTGCACGCGGCTGCGTCGCCGCCGCTTGCTGCCGCCTGTCGCTCCCCCGCTCGTTGCCGTGATCTGTCGCCGCTCGCCGCCTGCTGCGGTCCGTTATCGCCCTTCGCCGCCGCTCGCTGCCGCCTGTCGTGATATATACAAATTATTTATTAAACCTTCACCTTTTTTACTCTATCCAAAATACCAGCCTTAATAAATCAATAATTGGTAGATTGTGATGGTATAAATGAATTGATATTGAATCGATTTGGATAAATCAATAATTGTTAGATTGTGATGGTATAAATGAATTGACATTGAAAAGATTTGGAGGTTTTTGCGTGGCTAGGGTTTTGTCTTTGCCGCCACTGCCGCCGCTCTCGGCTCTAGCTGATCTGATGGCAATGTATTGCTCCATTGCTCATCTTTTTTCTAGATCCTCTTTTTTAAAACATGTCATGTCTGGATCTCATGATGCTCCTCCCTCGAGACCCGAGCCCTCTGCTGGAACTAGGTCCTATGCGGTACTCTTATTGGTGCTGCTCCCTCTACGACTATATCTCCTGATGTTCCTTCTCCCATGGATCGATCTCTTATATCTGAAGAAGGCGGATTTAAAGCCATTAAAATACAGGAGGATATTTACAATGAAAGGCTCAATCTTTGTAAACATTCTATTATTGGGCGTATCACTCTTGCTAAAGGGGAATCTCCTTAGAAACAGCCGGATTTGAAGGCCAAACTTTTACCACATCATTCTTTCGTCCGCTGAGACTCTCCAATCTGTTTAGAGTTGTGGTGCCATTTCTCTTAGGCCAGGGATTATGCGCTTCATTCCTTGGAGCCCAGGATTTAATCCGGACTCTCACAAATCCACTTCTGCTCAAGTCTGGGTCCGATTCTACAATCTTCCTTGGGAATTCTGGGATAAGCGGATCATGGCAAGCATTGCAAGAGCGATTGGGGTGCCCCTTCGTTTTGATAAGAATACTATGGAGGGTGAAATGGGTCACTATGCTCGTATCTTGATTGATGTGGAGCTTTCTAAGGAAATTCAATACAAGCTACGGGTAGATACTGACACCTCAATGCATTGGATTTCTCTTGAATATGAAAGACTTCCGGACTTATTCTCCATTCGCCATTCTGTTGGAGCTTATAGGAGGAACCTTCATCGTGAAGAGAATGTTGAACTAAAGCAAAGAAATGGGAAGCAGAAGATGGGATCTTCTGAGCCCCGAGGTAGGTCTGTTACTCGGATTTGGAAATAGAAGCTAGGAGTTCACATATGTATTGGTGAATCCTCTAAAGGGGCTACTACCAATGGAGAGTCTGACAAACCTAATAACTGTGACTTGCAGATGGTACTTCATAGTTCTGTCAAGATTAGTGAGTCGGTTCTTGACTCTTATTCTGGCACGGCCCCAGCCTCTCATACTCTTGGCTTTCAACTTGTTAAAGAGCCGGGAGTTTTGGGTTGGCAAAACTCTCATCCTAATTCTCATGTTTCTGAAATTCCTAATTTACAAATCATTGAGCATTCAGGAATCGGTGAGACTTTGCAGGTGGTTAATGATTCAGAGGAAATGACTTGGTCTAAAGTTCATAAAAAGAAGAAGCAAAAAGACAACAACATCCCCCTTGAGGTCAGTGGTAAACAGTATAGCAAGCCGCCTGTGCGGTTTTAATGATTGTGTTATATTGGAATTATAGGGGCATAGGTAATGATAGCACTCAACGAGCCCTGAAACTTCTGTGCCTACAACATCGTCCCAATTTTTTGTGTCTTGCAGAACCTCTTGTTTGTTTTAGTGACACTGCTGTTAGGTTTTGGAGATCTCTGGGTCTTTCTCTCTTTGCTTAGAATGATAAGGATTCCCCGACTCTTTGGCTTCTTACTAGGGATGCTTCTTCTCTTTCTCTTCACTCTTCTCATGCACAGCATGTTACTGTTCATCACCAGTTGGGTGATAAATCTTTTCTGCTCTCTTTTGCCTATGGTAGTAATCTGGCTTCGGAAAGAAGGGAGTTGTGGTCTTCTCTTTATAGTTGCGCCTTTCCAAATAATAATTGGTTGGTATTTGGGTATTTCAATGCTATTACTGGCTCTCATGAGAAGCTTGGTTCCCCTCATGCTGCTGGATCCTGCAGGGAATTCAAGAATTTTATTGATGATTGTGATCTTATTGATATTGATACTTTGGGTCAGAGGTTTACTTGGTCCAATGGTCGACATGGGGCGGCTCATGTTGAATGTCGTCTGGATAGAGCTTTAGTGTCAGCGGGCTTTTTAGATCCTTGGGACTCTATCTCTTGTACGGCTTTGGCAAGGTATTGTTCTGATCATTGCCCGATGCTCCTTCAATGCAGAATTGGGAAATCAAGGATTGCTAGGTTCAGATTCCATGCAATGTGGACCACTAATGATTCTTTAAAGGGGTTAATTGCTAATCACTGGACTGCCTCCCACATCTCTCTTCCTCCTGCTCAACTATTATGTCATAAACTTCGCACTCTTCGGCCTATTCTCAGGGACTGGAATATAAACATGTTTAGAAGAATTGATTTTAATATCCTTCTGGTTAAAGCTCATCTTGCAGATATTCAAAAGCAAATTTCCGAGCAAGGTGATACTCCGGAGTTGAGTAGTTCTGTTTCTGCCGCCTGCTCCAACCTTGATTTACAACTTCTTCGGCAGGAGATGATGTACAGAAAGCAAAGCCGTGTTAAATGGCTTAAAAAGGGGGATATGAACACTAGTTTTTTTCAAAGGTCTGCTAGAGTTAGAAAGACATAGGCCGGTATTAATCATTTAAGGATCGGCGATGAGTGTCCTACTTTTGACACGGTAAGATTATCTGATCATGTTATTGAGTATTTCTCTAATCTCTTTCGTAGTTCTAGGGAGCATATTGATCTTTCTCATATTAATGAGGTAATTACCAACTTAGTAACTTCTTTGGAAAATGAAGATTTAATTTCTAAACCCTCCTTTGAATCTATTAAAGACACAATCTTTTCCATGGATCCTGACAATGCCCCGGGTCCTGATGGTTTTGGGGGAACTTTTTACTGTTCCTTTTGGGATATTATTGGGCAGGATGTTTGCAATATGGTTCAGGCTTTCTTTGATCATGGTTGCATCCTGCCTGGTTTAAATTTTAGTATTATGGCTCTAATTCCTAAAGTTGTTGAAGCTGACAGAATTGAGAACTTCCGTCCAATTATAATGAGTAACTTTGGTTTCAAAATCATATCAAAAATTCTTACTGATCGTCTTGCCGTTATTGCTGCAAGGATTGTTTCTCCCAACCAGTATGGTTTCCTTAAAGGTAAAAGCATACATCAGTGCATTGCCTTAGCTTCTGAGGGAGTTAATATGCTTGACAGGAAACATTTTGGTTGTCACATGGCTTTAAAAATTGATATTCATAAGGCTTTTGATACTTTAGATTGGAACTTCCTCTTGGTTGTGTTGGATTCCTTTGGTTTTTCTCTCACTTTCAGGGATTGGATTCTTAACATTCTCTCATCTGCTCGTATTTCTGTGATGATTAATGGTTATCCAAAGGGTTACTTTTCTTGTTCTAGAGGGGTTAGACAAGGGGATCCCCTCTCTCCTCTTTTGTTTGACATTACTGTGGATTTTTTCTCTCGTTGGCTTACTAAAATGGTGCGGGAGGGTAGTTATTCTCCTATGTATTATTCTGGTGGAAACTCTTTTCCTTCTCATCTCCTCTTCGCGGATGACATGCTCATTTTTGGAGTGGCTTCCTTGAACAACTTGCATGCACTCAAGGATTTCTTTCTTCTCTATGGTCAGATCTCCGGTCAGCAGGTTAGTTGGGATAAATCTGCTGTCTTTTTTGGTTCTCGGGTGACTCCTCCGAGGAGGGTTCGTCTGGCTCAATGTCTTGGCATCCGATTGCAGTACCTCCCATTCAATTACTTAGGAGTCCCTCTATTTATTGGAGCTCCTAGGGCTCGTCATCTCAGCAGCCTTGCAAACAAATTTCTTTCTCAATTTAGCAAGTGGAAAGGAAGATCTCTCTCCTTCGCTGGGCGTTTAACTCTAATTAAGTCTGCTATTACTGGATCTCTGGTTCACTCATTCTTAATCTATAAGTGGCCAGTGGGATTGTTGAAAAATCTCAATAGAAGCGTTAGGAACTTCCTTTGGACGGGTTGTATTGATCAGAGGAAGCTAATCACGGTTCCCTGGCAAACTTGTTGCAAAAGTTTGGAGGGTGGATGATTGGGCATTAAGGACTTTAGGATCTTTAACCATGCTCTCTTGGGTAAGATGTGTTGGGATTTAATTCAAGGAACAAGTCTTGCCATTTCTCTGATGAAATCTAGATTTATGGCTTTCTCTGGTTTGCCTAAAGCTACCATTGCTCATTCCTCGATTTGGTCTTCTTGTAAGTTTGTTTATTCATCCATTTGGGAACAGACCTTTTGGTGGATTGGCCAGTCTTCAAAGCTCAACTTCTGGACTGATAGGCAGATAATTCCTTCAAAAGCGGACAGATTGGGTCTCGATCATCAGGAAATGCGTTCGCGCTATAATTCTGTTGATGATTTTTTGGTAAATTCGGAGTGGCTTGATTTAGGAAATCTTCCTTTAGTTGTTCAGGTCAGTATTCGCTCTATTCACATGGGTAGAGATGTTATTGATTTCTGCGCTTGGCAACCCTCTACAAAGGATATTTTCTCTACCAAAGAATACTATTCGGTTATTAGTCCTAGTTCCTCTTTGGTGGATTGGCATAAATTTGTTTGGAATGCTCACACTCCCCCTTCTCGCTCCTTTACTTTCTGGAGAGTTTTGCATGGACGGGTTCCGACTCACGATCTCCTGCAGCACCTTGGATTCTCCATTGCCTCTTGCTGTGTTCTTTGTCGTAGGGATGCTGAGTCCATTAATCATTTATTCATTAGCTGTTCTTTTGCAGATTCTCTTTAGAGGGCCCTTGAGATTCATTTTGCCTGCTCTTTACCTCGTCATTCCCAATTCATCCACTTCTTCAGCAATCTCCGTAACATTCATTTTGGCTCCTAGGTGTCAACAATCTAGCGTGTTGCTGTTATCACTTGCATCTGTTTAATCTGGCATTGTCAGAATGAAGCAATCTTTAAGGAGGTTTCTCCCTCTATTCAATACTCGAAGATCAAACTTTTTTGAATGATTCGCGAGTCTTTTGCCTTTTCTAAAGGTTTTTGCTCTTCGCGGAGAGATGCTGTTATCTTATCCAGTCTTCTAGCTTCTCCTAGACCGCCTCCTGCTCCTAACATTATTCCGGTCCACTGGCTTAAACCTCCTCCGGGCTAGGTTAAGGTATGGAAGGCTCTGCTTTTGGCACCCCTGGCGAGGCTGGAACAGGTGGTATTTTTCGCAACTATCGAGGTTTTTCCAAAGGTTGTTTTGCTTTTTCTACCCCTCCTTCTTTTGCTTATATGGCTGAATTGAGAGCTGATATTTTCGTAATTGAACTCGCTTGGGAGAAAAATTGGCATCAGCTTTGGGTTGAGTCAGACTCAATGTACGTTGTTAATCTGCTGAAACATCGTTCTATGGATGTTCCTTGGAGTATTCGACAATAATGGTTGCACTGTCTCAGCATTTGCTCTACGATGAACATTCTATTTTCTCACATCTTTCGGGAAGGAAATAGAGTTGTTGATGCTTTGGCAAAATTTGGAGTCTCTTCTTCAATGATCAATTGGTGGCCTTCCGCTCCTGATTTTTGCCACAAGTTTATTAATGATGACATTTGTAGTATTTCACATTTGCGTTTCTCTTAAATTTTTCTCTAAACTTTTTTCCTCCCCTCTTCTTTTTGTTTGTTCTTTTCCCCCTCTTTTTGTTCAAACATTCACTTTTTCTTTTTTTTAATATATTGCGGGTTTGACTGTTCTTGGGCCAAGGGTGCTCACCCCGCCCTAGTTCTGTCTCGTCCCAATTTTTATCAAATATATATATATATATATATATATATTTTAATGATAGTTGAACATTAATTCTTACATATCATTATGATTATCAAAACTAATTATTTGAATGACTTAAATTTAATGCTTTTGACTTAAATTCTCAATGGATCTGTACAAAAAAAAACAAAATTTCTAAGTGGGATACTACAAATTCTTGAAGCAAGTGATTCTAATAAAAATATTAATTATTCCTTTCACAAACAAAATTGATGTAGAAAACCAATGAGTTACTATAAAAGTTAAAGCACTAATTCTTAAAGACCAATAAAATTTATAGTGAAATAATGAAATTTTAATTCAACAAAACGATAAAAAGAAGAAGGAAATAGATGCAGAAAATCAATAGAGATAGATTGAACCTGAGACCTCCTTATCTTTTAGACAGTATGTTGCTATCCACCACAGATTTGCTCTCTAAAAGAGTCTTCCTCTTTCTAGAGTGTACTTCTTCAATCAACTCAATAATTTCACTACTCTATCATCTCTATATATATATTTATTTTGTTATTATTATTATTATATTTTTTTTATTAAATATATCTTTTTTTATTAGCAGACAAGCCTCCAACCAGCCTCCCATTCTGCATCCCATTTTTCTACGTTTTTTACTATCATTCAACTTTCTATCTATTATTTTTATTATTTTCAACATCCTAACCCCACTTCACTTTTATTTATTTATTTATTAAGGATGTTACAAATACAGTACAGAAACTTCTGATCTTCTCTTCATATTTTGCTCCTATGCCAGAGCAGTTTGGGGCCTGTTGAGCCGACTCTTTGCGACGGCAATCTCTTGCACATGTACGTTTAACACTTTTTTGTGATCTTACTTCAGCAGCCCTTGCCGCGTCCACGGGTAAAGGAGTGGCGGTTTGCCCTTATCACTGCTCCTTGTTTTCTGTGGCGTATCAGGAATAAGGCAATCTTTGACAATGACCTCAATGTTTTGCAATTACGTCAACCATGTGCGTATTGCCAATCCTTGGCTGCCCAGGCCACCTGCGGCCCCCAATTACACTTATGTTCGATGGATTCCGCCTCCTGCAGGGTGGGTAAAAGTGAACACTGACGGTTCGGCAAACGGATCTCCAGGAGCAGCGGGTTCAAGCGGAATTTTCAGAAATTGCAAAGGTTTCCCGAAGGGTTGTTTTGCATTTCCTATTACAAACTCTCACGCACACATTGCTGAACTTAAGGCAGTGATATTTGCTTTTGAATTGGCATGGGAAAATGATTGGCGGAATCTTTGGATTGAATCGGACTCAACTTTTGTGGTTAATTTGCTGAAAAGTCTCTACGGCAGTCCCTTGGACGGTTCGACAAGATTGGCTCAGATGCTTATCTCATTGCAGGGTCATGAACATTGTGAGTTCACATATCTTTCGTGAAGGAAACCTGGCAGACTCCTTAGCAAAATTCGGTTCTGCAGGCATCACTTGGTGGCCTTCAGCGCCTCCTTTTTGCTCGTCTTTTATTTTTAATGATCGTTGCAAAAAATTTGATATTCGTTTCTCCTAACCTTTTGTACCTATATTTTTATTTATTCAATACAAGGGGTTCGCTGTTGTGAAGGCCTGGGGTGCCCACCTAGTCAGGATGTCAGGCTAACACACTTCCTCGTACCAGATTCTTATTCAAAAAAAAATACTGAAATTATAATAGAGATTTGATCTCCATGTCAAATAAAGAATCTCTAATGCACATGTTAGACATGTGTTTATATTTATATTAAATCTCTAAAAAAAATTGATTAATATGTGAACATCACATGTAAAGCATGTATGTAATGCCTTCCATCTAGCATGTATGGATGTACTAAATTTGATAGATTATTATAACCCATTCAAACTCAACTAAAACTGAACATAATCTAGTTCGGTTCGAAAACAGAACTGAGAAGAACCAAAACAAAGCTAAATAGATTTTGAAAATGAAATCAAATTGAACTAAGATCGATTATGTTTCTTTTGAATCGAACCAATTCTGCCCCATTTGGTTTTAGACAAATAAAACCAAACAAAAGATCCTTGAGAAAAATAAATATGTAGAAGTAAGGATGATACGAATTGAAATCGAGGTGAGGATTTTAATCTTATATCCACAAGAAACTTTCTTCTTAAGCCGATGCTTGAAGGACTTAATCCCAAATAAGGTAAACAAAGATTTGAATTTCATAAAAGTTCCATTCTCTTACAAAAAATTTGTGTTTTAGCATAGATTATAAATCTTACTCTATTGTTATTTTGTTTTAATTAAATTTATTTTGCAATAAAATAAAAATAAGATAAAAATAAGAAATAATATCAAAAATTATTACAAAAAAAGAAAAAGAAATAATAAAAATCAGGGGCAAATTTGCACCATTTTTTCAGCAACCCGTGTAGCAATTTCGACAATGAGAACGGATCCCGAAATAGTGAAATATCCGATGGCCATTATTTTTGTCAGAAAGTTCGGGATGTTAGCTTTCCGGAATGTCATAAATGGAGCAAAACCGTGCTGTAACGAAGCCGGTAGAATTTTTCAAAGATCACTAGTGCTGAAAAACGAGTTTAAACTTTTCTACAGCTTTTAAAAACATGTTTCATGACCTCCACTTTTCTAGTTCCTAAGAATTTTAAGGATCATTTACAGGATATTTGTTGGTCAAAAATCTATAAATGGAGCTCAATTCCTTCGTTCTCAACTCTGGCTCAAATCAACCAAACACATAATAAATCAATTTATCTATCAAATTCCTTGCCAAAATCAGACACTTCAAGTCCGAAATTATGTTAGTTTACTCAACCAATAAGTTAGCAAGATCATTGCACAATCCTCAATTCAAACTCTTAGTCTAGAACAAATTTCACTATTGTCATCTTCCTGAAAGCCTTAAGCATTTTTCGTGAAACCAGATCATGGAAACCCCATTTTGTAGTCATTGTACCTATTCTAAATCATGTTTAGAAACTTTTTATTGATCTCAATCAATTAAAAAAAACAGAAACAAGCGTTTTGAATTTTTCAGTATTGAAGAATTCATCAAACAACTTTTCTCGAGAATTGTTTTCCAAAATTTATACCGAGTTCTTAATCTATCATTTTATCCCCAATTACTTTTAATTTCCTTAATTACATCAGTTCTGGAACTCCCAGTTTTTATTTCGTAAAAAGCGACCTCCTACAGCCTTCAAAACAGCTCTTGATGTACGACCCACATAACAGAATCAAGCTTTTGGTTTTTCAACCATCAAACAAATATTTTGTCAGGACCTAGTTTCAAACCCTTCCCTTCCACACTAACTTTAAATATTAGCCTTCGTTTAGCTCGAACCCGATCTCTACAGTACAGCCTCCAAAATCGAGTCAACAAGTCCCACAAAATCATTATTTTTGCTCCACAAAGAGCTGCTGATTTATTAGTTAAATGGTAAATTTCTATTTAAATCCCTGAACACTCTGAAATGCTTCAAATTTGCCCAGAATTACCCAGACAATGCAACAGCCCCTGGGACGAGTTTCAAAGTTGCAAGCCTCATTTTTACTCATCCCAGCAACGTATGAAGTTATTATTTCTAAGTTGTAATCTTCATGCTTTATGCTTATTTGTAATGCAAGAACATTGAAAAATATCTACAAAATCTATAAAAATATAAAAGAAAATTAAAAAATGTATATCTTTGTGGCGTTTTATTGCTTTTATTTTTTTTGGTACTTATCTTAAAAATTGTTTTTCTGACCGACCTGTTAAGTAACGTTGGGACTTAAGACCGTTGTTTTTATTTCAGTCCTTGTAATAGTTGTCAATCGCTTTTTGTTTAGAATTCAAGCAATTTAGGGGCATTTATTTGTTTTATTCAATTACCATTTTACCTTTTGAGAGTTAGCTTCTTTGGCACGCCCGCATTATTTTTACCATTTTGAAATCCCCACACTCGCGTATCAAGATTGAAAACTGGGATATTTCGAAAATATCACCAACAGATAACTAAAAATAGAGGTAAGAAAGGAAAGAGAAAGATAAGTGGCATGTTGGTAATTAAACCAACATGGCAAAACAGTAAAAATCAGAGTGGCAAAATAGTAATATCAGAAATGGAAGCAAAACAAAAAGTAGAATGCTGTTTGAAGCAAGCCGCACAGCGTGTGGCCTATTCACATGGGGTGTGGCTCAAAGGCTCCAGCCCATATATCGACTGTTAACTTCGAAATCCGACAGGAGGTTTGCTCATCAGCCCACACACGTGTGGACTGCAATTTCAGCAGTTCTTCTCTTTATTGATGCACGTGTCATCGGCTGTGGCAAAATTCACTCTATCACACCGACCCATGTCGGAGAAGCCCTCATCAAGGAGCCATGGGATAAACTAGATTAATTTGTACTAATAGACATCAATCAAGATGAAGTCATGATTTGAATGATTTTTAATGCTCATATATCCATATCAATTAAAAATATATATATATTTCAATGTCCACCAAGACATGATTTGAGTGATATGCTAGTTCCAATAAAATTTCATATGAGAGGATGGTCAATCTATTACTATATTTAAAGCAGCTTACATTTTAAGCTACGTGTCAAATTCTTGAATAAGTTATTTTCATGATATAGAAAATGTAGCGAGAGTAGGGTCCTTGGGTTAGGGCATCCCAACTAGGTTGACACACGAATATAGAAAATATTATATCATATTTTTAGTATTTTTAAAAGTTTAAGCAATAGAAAGTAGCACTTGCCATCATTCTAGTTTTCGTCTTCTAATTTTTATATGAAAAATGGATCCATTAACATTGAAATTAATATATATGCAAAAGTATTTTTTAGAATAGTAAACTTAAATCATGTTCGATGGAAGAGTTTAAACAGATAATATGTTATGTAAAAGGAGTTCGTGGATGAGGAATAATAAAAAAAAATCATGTTCATACCTAGATTCAATGTTTTTCTGATTGGTTCACTGAGATTGAATGTTTCTCCAATGTAGACTGGACAGGATCCAAGGATGATAGAAGATATACTACTAGATATTATGTGTTCCTTGCAGGAAATTTAGTTTCTTGAAAAGCAAGAATCAACATGTTTTATCTCTTTTTAGTGCAGAATCTTAGTATAGAATATTGAAATAGATTGTCATTATATCTATGAGAATCTAGAATATAACGTTATTGCTACAACCTATATTAGAACCGATGAGCAACTTGCAGGGGCGGAGCCAGAGGGGGCGGGAAGGGTCGGCCGATCCTCCGACTCTGCCGGAAACCCCAGGGAGGGGGTTTTCCTCCCTGGCTCCATCCAAGACCACCATGGCTGGAGCCCCTCCAGCCATGGCAGTTGAGAAGAAGACGCAGAAAGAGCCTCTAGCCATGGAAGCACAGTAAGAATAGAGAAGAAAAAGTATGTTGGGGAAGAAAGAGTAAATTGTGAAGATGAAGATCAAGAGACACCACCAGAAAGTTGAAGAAGTTGAAGAGAACAATTATTTAAAAGCTTAGAAAAACGTGGTTGATACTTATGGCTCAAAACTAAACTTGCAATTAATTCTTTCCTATTTCCAATACTATTATAGATCCACTAATTTTTTTTGTCTTTTATTTTCATATCTTCATGTATAACTAAATAAGAAGTTATTGCTTATTACTAACTTTTCAATCTTTTTCTATATCCAAAACTAACTTTTTTTTAATCCAGAACTAACTTTTTAATTACTTAGTTTTTAATTATTCAAACCTATATCACAAAATCATAAATTAATCAGAAATTTTAATTTTTCAATGATCATGCCTTCAAGTGTAACTAATTGGGATAAAGTGTAAATATACCCTAATATTTATATCCAGGAGCTATTTAACATCTAAAAATATACAATTTTACTTTTAACGTTGGTAGCCAAAAGTAATTTTACCTCTAACATTGACAAGTTGGATCGATTGGAGAATTTATTTATCAAAATGAATTTTGTCATCATCTACACTTTAAATGTGCATTATTTTATTACACATTAGTAACAAATGACAAACATATGATTAAATGTGAAATTTTTTTTTAAAAAAAATAAGAAATATACTGTATTTTGTACGAGTTTGATAAAAAAAAATTCAAATATTTCGTCATATTTAAAAATATTAATCTCTAATTCTATTATTTTTTAAAAAAATTCAAATATTTCACCGGAATACTATTTTGACCAGCTTATTTGATTTTATTTTCTATCTATGGTGGAGCCCCTCCGAACTTGCCCTCCTGGCTCCGCCACTGGCAACTTGGAAATATCTTCACTAAAGCTTTAAATAGGGTTCAGGTAGACTATATTTGTAACAAGTCAAGTATGATAAATATCTATGCTCCATCTTGAGAGCGAGTCTTATAGTTGTAAATATTAGTTCTTACAAACTGTAATTATCGTAGTCTTATAGGGATTTAATAATATAATTTTAGGTGATCACGTTAATTAGCTTTCCTAGTTAAGCTACTAAGAACTTGCATAAATTCTTACTATTTCTTTCTGAAATACACAATTTTACATTTTCTCATTATTTTTGTATAACAGAAGGAATATAGTAAGGGTGGAAGATTTTCATGCATTTAGATCTACAAGTATCTATATTTCACTATCCGGATAAATATGCAGATTTTGTAAGAGATAAAGGGATTATAATGGATGTAATATAGAATCTAGGATAATACATACAATTTTACAATACATGTTCATCAATAGGCTATTTATACCTTCGAAATGTATAGCATTATGTTAGTCATACGAACTATTTGCAACTATGAATTAGATGAGGTAAAGAATATATTCCACTACGTGTAAGTGAGAGATAACACAGGGCTTGTCCAAAATATGATCCAAATGTTGAAAGTACTTCTATTTACATAGCAAACAAAAGAACTTGGGTTTTGAAGCAGATGTTGAAATAGTAAACTTGATTCCAAAGAGACACAAATAGGGAGGAAACATACATCAGCAGGCAGATAATATATTGAGACTTTCATCAGCAGTAAACATGGATCCAACAAATTAATTAAGAATCGGCACATTAGTAATACACAGGTAGGTGCCAAGTTCTCATCGGTTAGATCCATATGAACAGGAACCACTCTAGACAGTAGTTTTTAATATCGAATGAAGTTTACGGACGATAATGACAGAATTAATCACCTCATCAGTAGGATGAAAACAGAAAGAACTTCAAGTCCTTTGAGATCACAAGTATCAACAACAGGATAGATAAAACTCCTAGCTCCATGAGCACTTCTCACCATTAAAACACCTCCAGGAGCCATAAACTTAGCCAAATGATCAATAACTTTAACTTTAGTCTCCTTATCCATACCAACTAAAGCAGCCAAGAAAATCACATCAAACTCTTTCAACTCAACCCCAACATCCAAAACATTAATCCAACTTATAGTCTATATGCGGCTGCACATAAGAAGACTAACCCTAAAATTTTATAGTCTATATTTTCTATCAGACGCCTCCTGTTTTCTATCTTGTATATCTTCTTCTCCTCATTTCTCTGGCTACTTAATTTATGATGGGTACAAAAATTTTGTTGTTCCATGTATTCTATGTACCTCTGCTGCTTCTACTTTGTCTTATTACAACATCAACATGGGCAGAAGATGATGCCGTCATTAATGGGTCAAACTTGGAAATGTTTGTGGATCAGCTACCTCACATAGAAATTCGGTTTAGGTTTGGGAAGTAGACATTTCCAAAATTTCTACCGAATTTCTATCTGAGGTAGTTGATCCACAAACATTTCCAAGTTTGATCGATTAATGACCGCATCATCTTCTGCCCATGTTGATGTTGTAATAAGACAAAGTAGAAGCAGCAGAGGAACACAGAATACATGGAACAACAAAATTCTTGTACCCATCATAAATTAAGTAGCCAAAGAAACGAAGAGAAGAAATTTCATTGCTCTTGTGTGTACAAGTTTTTTTTTTAAATATGAATGAAATTATCAGTTTGTTTCTTTTTCAATTTATATTCTAAATTAAGGTCATGTTTCTTTCATGAATTATATATATTGTATGTATTAATAAAAATAGTATATAATATTAAGTTCATGTGTAAATCATGAATTGATGTTAGGTAAGAGTGTGGTTTCAGATAGAAGGGCTGTGATGTGTGAATTCTTTGACTTAAAGTTGATTTTAGAGTGCAATTCACGATATAATCCATCTTCAACTGAACAAGGAAATCATTAATTAATGACATTACTAACAATAATAATCAAATTATATTATAAGATCCGAATTCAAGAATTTTAACTAATCTGTCTTTTTTATTATTATTATTATTATTATTATTATTATCTAATATAAATTTGTGTGGAGACGTTGCTCATTGACCTTTCAATATTTGAGCCTTATGTGGCCTAACTAGATGAATGATATCGAGTTTTATGCCTTAGATATTGAGGAACTTTTCCCATCCATATGAAATTAGCAAGCAGAGCAGCATAAACTGTTACATGAAATTTCTTCTCTGTAATGAATTTTAGCAAACATATGGCGAGCGAGCACCTTGCAAGCAGAGCAGCTGATTTTTATTAGAAACTTCGTTAAGTGTTGATTTTAAGCATGTCTCGAGAAGTCATTTGATGTTAAATATTCAACCAAGTGGTTATACTGATGGTGTTTTTTGCGTTTGTAGTGGTAAATTTAACAATGTTACACCATTGTTAAAATGAGGGATTCAATTACTGATTTAAGGAAAGGTTGGAGGATCTGATTGACGAATTCTGAAGCATGGGGACCTAATTGATTTCTTGATTATAGTTTAGGGGCTACTTTGGACTTTAAGCCATTATACTATTGCTTTAGTTACAAGTCATCGTTTAAGATTTGATTTTACCAAAGCAGGCCAATTGAACTGATATATCTTATGCTTTCATTATTGGTTGTTGAAGCTGCTACATTAATAGAGAAGATATCCAGAATCAGTCAATTGTGAACTTATTTAAAGCATAATTTCAAATCATACATATTTTCTTATTTCAAAACAACACTCATCCATATACGAATGCCAGGGCCGATCCTGACCTTTTGTACGCCCGGGGCGAGAATAAATTTGGGCCCCTTCATACATAAATTTTAAATTTTTTTTCTTAAAAATTGAAGGTCAGAACTTAGATGAAATAGAGGTTGTCGGACATCCCAACTTTGGCACCCCTAACGAAACAAAATATGTAAATAATCAAATGATCCACATCAGTTGCACCTGCCCCACTTTGACTTTTATGATAATTTTTCATTTTAATTATGAATTTATCAATGGCTCATTGTTTCCATTTTACTAAAGCATCTAATCGTTTTCTCCTATTTCTTTTTTCACTTCCAGACAAATGTATTTTAGGAGGCATATTATAATTTATAAACAATAACAACAACAAATACGAATAAAAGTTAATAATCACTTAATCAATCAAAATATAAAAGGAGTTATAACACCTGGATTATGCCCATTTTAATCAATCTTCAGTTAGATTATGCGCACTTTAATCAATATCTATAGAGTATAACATGTAATTGTAAATGAAGAGTGAGTTGTTGGTCCCTTATAACGTGACAAGTTAGTTCCAAGGGGGGATGAGAACTATTTAAAAATTTGTCCGTTGAGGCTGACTTCTTTTCTTATGAAAAGGTTTACACAGCGTCACTAAGTAGATTCAAGGCACAAGCTTAGTCAACTTGTGACTAAGTCTGCTTCTTTACTTGAGTCAGGAAATAGCACTTAGAGTCTATTCCTGAACTCAGCTTCTTAGTAAACTTAACTCAGCGTGAGTTTTTTACTTAGTCAGTTTTATAGCAAGCAATATATATTAAAGGAGTTTAAGGGTTAGAAAGATGTTACTCAGCAGACTTATCCTGGTTCGGCCTCTCCGCCTACTTCCAGTCCCCGGAACTCGTTCCGAGCTTTTTGAATTCTCTACTGAGCTCTTTAAAGGTAGAGCACGAAACCTTTTACAGATAGAAGCTGAGTATAACAAGAGTACCTTCCTCTATACCTCTACTCACTGTTATATCTACGTTGAGTACTATAACTGAGTACTCAGCCTCTCCTTTCTATTCTTCTAGAAATGATAAAGTGTTTGTCCTAAACAACGATTGCTAAGACACTTTAGATGATTGGAAATCACTCTAGACTTTTACACAAAGATTAAGAATTGGTGTAAGGTATTTGCTTTGCTTTTCTCACAGAAACTTCATGTATGAATTTGGTCAGCGTTTCGACTAATTGAAGATCTGCATCGATTGAAGCAAATGGATGGCTTTTATATAGTTACACTTGAGGCACCTGGTTATTTCGAATTTCAAAATAACCATTGGAGGGAAACGGCTTCCTGTCGTTGTCACTCTGGGCGTGCTCAGCGTCGTTGGCCAATAGGATTCTTGCATCTTCTGTCTTCGTCAGTCTTCGGCAGAATGTTTCGACATTTAAGGAAAAGTCCACGAGACAGCTTCCTGCGCCTTCTGAACTTTTCCCAAAGTAGAAATACTTTGTCTAGAAGTTGAACATTGTCTGCCGCTGTCCAGACTGCATTATCGTCCAACTCAGCAGCTTCCACTTGAAGGTTTTGCCTCGAAGGCTTCTCGGTCCTTCTCTTGCTGAGTCGTCGTTTTACTTGATACGGCTTCGTTTTGAACTCTTGAGCCGAATGGTCTTGATGTGTTGATTTGGGCTTGACTTCCACTTTATGGGCCTTTGGGCTTTTTAATCTTAATGTCTTATAAACAATTAAACTCAACATTGAACAAACACATTAGTGTAATAAATCAAAGCATTTAAATTTAATGTGTTAGAATATTTTTATCATCACTTGAATAATTTTGTCAAATCAAAATCATGTGGAAAGGTGTTTCAACAAACTCCCCCATTTTGATGTTGGCAAAAATATTCAGTTGAAGAACTCAGTGTTGAGCTCCCCCATGATAGTTGACCTAATTTTATCAAATAACTCCCCCGTAAGGGTTGAGCTGCTGACTTAGTTTTACTCTAAACATTTTAAGGTTTAATCGAGTAAGTCTAAGGTCAGTTTTCAGAAATAGGTCAGCTCATGGAACATATTCTATTTAACTCAGTTTTACGCGGAAGGTTTAAATATCAGAGAGCGCTGAGTAAGCTTTGTTCAATGAGTTTTTCTTAAGTGGACATATAAGAAGTGGTCAACATATTTGATCAACACAGCAGACATATCATTAATCAATATAGACAGTGTAGCACAGTTGATTTAATGAAGATGCGTTTTAACAAGTTATAACAATCACTTAAGTAGTCATTCTGTATCTTTGCCTTTACTTTTGACTGTCTGCTGACTAACTGAAGCTTCTTCAGTTTTCTGAGTTCTTGGGACTTGTTCTTTCTCCCCCGTTTTACCAGCATCGGTTTTGGCAATGAAGGTTTCTTCAATGGCAGCTTGAGTTAGGCGTCTAGAAAATGCCTTTAGCCTTCTTGTGTTTTCATTCATTCCGTCAAAGATTGGGACTCCCTCATCCATAATAGCTCGAGGAATTCCGATAGATGCAACACTCAGCATACTCAAAACATAGGCTTGAGACTTGCCAACCCAGTGTATGGTTTCAGTGAGCATTGCAAAAGCTTAATGAAACATCTTTAGCAAAGATGAATCAAAATACTCACGCTGAGCGTTGATTTGGCGCACATGGTTGAAAGTTACTCGAGAATACTTCAGAATCTCGTTTGTTTTGAGCTCGTCAGTTGCCATCTCTTCCCTGTTTAAGTGTAGCAGACGCATAGCCTCGCTAATTTGCTCAATGGAGCATTGGGAGGAGGAAGAGAGTTGGTGATTTGTTTTCTCTTGCTCAATATGAAGCTGGCTGAACAGATGATGTACTTCGGCAGAAGTGGCATATGCTGAGTTCGCAGCTGACAATTGATGAATCTGCCCTTGCAGTGAGTTCATGTGGTTTACCATGGTCAGCTGGAGTTCGGCCAGCTTTGTTAAAGAGTCCGGCCTGGGCTGTTGAGATTGCAATGAAGTCATGACACTCAGAAGATCCTTCAGACCTTTGATCTCAGTTAGAAGCTGAGTGACAGACGAAAGTGGAGTTGTCTCAACATTAGTAGACCCAGCAGCATTGGTACTGGTTTGATGGAGGTCCTGGATAAGAGCTTGAGCTGAGTCAACGATTCTTCGACCAGACTTAGAGGCATTCAAATAGCTTAAGGATCCATCATTTGTTGACCCAGATGCCGGAAGAGGAGTAGAACCGAATGAAGGAGGTGTTTAGTTCTATTCATCATTAGAAGGCCCAGCATTGTCAGTGGCTGGCCTAGAATTTGGATTGTCAGTAGAAACTGACTAGATTTGATTCTGCACATTGAGTTGTGGAAGTGGAGGATCGGCAGAAAGTGTTGCTTGCTCAGGGTCAGGCTGAAGCTGACTAGGTGTTGGAAGTTGAAGAAGTTCAGTGTTCACCTGAGCAGGTAATTCCTTAGCTTGCTCAACATGTTGAGGAGTGGAATCTTCGAGCACTTGCTCGGCATAACTTTGGTTGGCGGAAGCATTTAAGTCGGCATGTTCCTTCAGCTGAGAAACAGAGGCTTGATTTTTTTGTTGCTCTGGTTGAGACTCAAAAGGGATTGAGAAGTACCGAAGATGTACATCTGTAAGGTCAGAGATCTCATCCCTTAGCAGTGAGTCACCCATGAGGTCAATGACGGGTGCTCGAAAAGCCTTCTTCTTTCTCAGTCTCTTTAGCTTTGGAGGAGTAGGGTTACAAGGAATGGACTCAATGGAGTCAGTGGGTGAAGCTTCCCTTTGAACAGCAGGAGCATTTGCTGTGTGCTCAGTTTCTTCTTCGTCAACCAACTCAGTCTTGATTGGTTCAAGGTGCTCATCATCAGCTGTTTCTTCAGTGTCATCCTGACCACTTTTTTGTTCTTCAGACTCATCATCCAGTTCTTCTTCCTCAAACTGCTCCTCTAGTTCTTCCTCGACAAACTGACCACCCAGTTGGTCTTGTTCTTCCTGATCATCTAACTGTTGCTCAGTGTCAACGTCTTGACTTTGTACATAGTGTGAGTTAGGAGGAACAACGACATCAGTTGGTAGTGCATCGATAGGTCTTAACTCAAAATTGAGCTGCTTCTTCCTCTTCCTTAATGGTTGGTCATCAACCTCTTTTTCTTCTGTCTCAGGCTCAGCTTGCCTAGGTCTTTTCTCAGCTGACCTAGATCCACCATGTCCTTGTTGAATCTGAGGCTTAGTTCCTCCACATACAAATTTAACCTTCTTTGGGGCAGAAGCAGCAGCTTTAGAGGTGCTCTGGACAGCCTTCCTCTTTCTTTGAGTTCTTCCCTTTCGAGTCACCGCCCCCTCAGCGTTCTGGACAGCTTCCCCTTTTCCTTTCTTCGGCACAATAGGTTGATCATATGAAAAACCGAATAGGGCACCAGCTGTAATCTCGGTTCCCCGAGTGCTGATTTCTGCAACCATGTCAACATTGTGATCCTTGAGGATTCGGGTGATAAAAGAGCCTAACCTAAGGGTTCCTGTACTTCGTAGAAACCCACCGATTATGAATACAGGCATGTTTATCGGTGTGTAGGTCAGCATGTACCATATAAAACACTACTCAAAATTGGTTGCTGAGTTGGTGCAGTTGATTTTAGGGAAAAGGAAATTGGTCAGTATGTAATGGGCCATCTTTTGATGCTGACCCATGGAGGTACTCGAGATTTTACCTACATGACCCTCAAGTTTACAGAAGGTCTGAACGTAGTTGGTTTTCTCATGGTCACCTGATTTACGAAGTATAGCTCCTTCGTTTTTCAGCTTGAACAGTGAGGCAAGATATGCAGGGTTGATGAAGATGTCCTTTCCTCAAACATGAGAAGCTAGGTAGTTCCGGTCATCATCGGTGATCTTTAGGTTGGCGTAGAATTCTCTTACCAACTCAGGGTAAGTAGCATCACGAACTGAGAACAGCTCGGTCCAACCATTATTCTTGATCCACTCACAGAAGGGTTGCTCGGCGTCCACGTATCCCTTCGAAAACCATCGCGAGTGATCAATCTTACACCCCTTCACACTCTCGAAGACCTGAGAGTAGGTGCGTTCCACTACTTTCTTGCCCTTGTCCTTTTGCTGTTGTATTCCCTTTGAAGAGGTGGCTTGGACAGCTTGAGCTTTCTTGCTCGGTGTTGTGACCTTGGCGTGGTCACGCTGGGTAGGAAATTTGGGGTTTGCATCGGAGCGGTTGTTGGGTAAACCAGCACCGAAGATATTTAGAGAACCGTTCATCATATTCTCAGAGAAGTTTTGGGAAGTTTGGGAATTTTTAGAGAGAGAGTATGAATGCCAAAGATTTCTAAGCGTAAAGAAATAAAAGTGGGAATTCATCCACTATTTATAGAGATGTTGAGTTAATCCAAGGCGTTGGGTTGTCTGTTTTACCTCGAGATTCTCAATCGACAAAGATTCTAGCATTTATGACACATACGACGCATGTATTTTCTAATTATAGCCTATACGTCATCCTAGGTGGCTATTTAATTCGCGTGCTTTGCATTAAAGTTTGCAACGGCTCTTCACTAGTGTTAAGAATTTCAAGCGTTTAAAATTATGAGTAGTAAGTGTTATGCAAAGGAATAATTCTTATACTTAGTTGCTCAGCTTAAGATAAACACACAGCATGCAATAGCATAAATCATTCAGCATGGTAATTCACTCAGCATGCATACTATACTTGAAATTTATTGAAGAGGATTAAACATACCAATGGCTTCTCTAAGTATGTTGAATTGCTCACGAGCTAGTGGCTTTGTGAAGATATCAGCAAGCTGCTCATCCGTTGGGACATAGGTCAGCTTGATCTCTCCCTTGAGTACGTGATCTCTGATGAAGTGATGTCTTATGCTGACATGCTTCATCCTGCTGTGCTGGACCGGGTTCTTTGATAAGTCAATGGCACTTTTGTTGTCACATTTGACTTCAATTGTTTTTGTTCGAACACCAAAATCTTCAAGCTATTGCTTAATCCATAGGACTTGAGCAACACAGCTTCCAGCAGCAACGTACTCAGCTTCAGTGGTTGACAGGGCTACTGACGCCTGCTTCTTGCTGAACCAGGACACAAGACAGCTCCCAAGGAAGTGGCATCCTCCTGAGGTGCTTTTTTGTTCAAGCTTGTCTCGTCCGTAGTCAGCGTCAGTGTATCCAATGAGTGTGAAGTCATGAGTATTGGGATACCATAAACCTGCATTCACTGAGCCTTGCAAATATCTAAGGATTCTTTTTACAGCTATGTAATGAGATTCCTTAGGGTTAGATTGATATCTAGCACAATAACATACCGAGAAATGAATGTCCGGTCTACTAGCAGTTAAGTAAACTAGAGAACCAATCATACCTCGGTACAACCTGCTGTCTACTGACTTACCATTCTCATCAGCACAGAGGACAGTGTCAGTGCCCATTGGGGTAGATATTGACTTACAATTCTCAAGTTCATACTTCTTCAATATCTCCTTAGCATACTTAGTTTGACTGATGAAGATGCCATTTTTCCCTTGTTTGATTTGAAGTCCAAGGAAGAAATTGAGTTCTCCCATCATTGACATTTCAAACTCAGTCTGCATCTACTTACTAAATTCCTTGCACATTGACTCGTTAGTGGCACCAAAAATAATATCATCAACATATATTTGAGCCAGCAGGGTATCTTTACCCTTCCTCTTAATGAATAAGGTTGTATCAGCTTTACCTCTGACATAATTTCTAGTCAGCAGGAAACTGGTCAGCCTCTCATACCAAGCACGTGGTGCTTGCTTGAGGCCATACAGAGCCTTTTTTAGCCTATAAACGTGGTTTGGAAATTTAGGATCCTCAAACCCTAGAGGCTGATTAACATAAACTTCCTCGTTTATAACTCCATTAAGGAATGCACTCTTAACATCCATTTGAAACAGTTTAAAGTTCATATAGCTTGCATATGCACATAAAATTCTAATAGTCTCTAGCCTTGCCACTGGGGCAAAGGTCTCACCGTAGTCAATACCTTCTTGCTGACTGTAGCCCTGAGCTACAAGTCTTGCTTTGTTTCTGACCACGTTCCCTTGTTCATCCAGCATGTTGCGGAAGACCCATCTTGCTCCTATGGTCTTCTGGCTTCTTGGTTTTGGCACTAGATCCCATACTTCATTTCGTCTGAACTGATCAAGTTCTTATTGCATTGCATTCATCCAGAATTCATCATACTCAGCTTCAGCGAAATTCTTTGGCTCCTGGATAGAGACGAATGCTACGTTGCTGAGGTATCTCCTGAGTTAATTCCTTGTCATCAGGGTATTCTCAGCGGCATCAAGAATGGCACTCTCTGAATGACCTCTTGGTATCCTAATCTCCTTTGGTAGATTGATGTCTTGCGCTGGTTGTGTTTCAACAATCTCTGCAGGTGTAGATTGGTCAGTGAAAGTAATTTGAGTTTCACTTTTACCTTTGGTCAGCCCTTGAGGAAATGACTCAGCGACAGTTTCTTGGTCAGCGAGTGCTGAGTGTCGATCATCCTCGGTCAGCGGCTGGTATCTTCCTGCAGGGTTAGTTTCATCGAACTCAACATGTACTGACTCTTCTAAGACCTGAGTTCGTTTATTAAAAACTCTGTATGCTTTTCTGTTTGTTGAGTAGCCTAAAAAGATCGCCTCATCAGCTTTTGAGTCAAACTTAGCTAGGCTGTCTTTGGTATTTAAGATAAAACATTTACAACCAAAGACACGAAAGTATCCAATGTTGGGCTTTCGTCCTTTCCAAAGTTCGTAGGGGGTTTTCTTTAATATAGGTCTAACTAGAGTCCTATTAAGAATGTAGCACGTTGTGTTAACAGCTTCTCCCCAAAAGTACTTTGGAAACCTATGCTCACTCAGCATTGTCCTGGCTATTTCAACCAAGTTTCTGTTTTCCTTTCAACAACCCCATTTTGTTGAGGCGTTCTAGGAGCAGAGAAATTATGGTCAATGTCGTTGGTTTCACAGAATTCAACAAACTATTGGTTCTTGAATTCTCCACCATTATCACTTCGGATGTGAGCTAACTTAAGGTCTTTATCATTTTCAAGTTTTCTTACTAAATTTGAAAACGTCTCAAAAGTTTCATCCTTGCTACTCAGCAAGATGATCCAAGTGTATCGAGAAAAGTCATCTACAATGACCAAGGAAAATCTTCTTCCACCCAAGCTCAGCGGCCGGACTGGACCGAAGAGATCCAAGTGTAGTAACTCTAATGGACGCTTAGTTGAGACAATATTTTTACTATGAAAAGATTGTTTGGTTTGTTTTCCAGCATGACAAGCGTGGCATAATTGATCCTTTTCAAACTTAAGTTCTGGTAGTTCCTCAACCAATTGCTTTCTTGCTAGTTTGGCCAGGAGGTCCATGCTTACATGACCAAGTCTCCTGTGCCATAGCCAGGAATTTTCTTCCTTTGACACTAAGCATACAGTTTTTGAAAACTTCTTTTCTAAGTTCAGCATAAAGACATTATCAATACGAGGGGCAGTTAAAATTAACTCATTTGTTTTACCCTCGAATATTTTACATCCAGTGTCATCAAATATAACTTTTCTCCCATTGTCACATAGCTGAGCTACGCTGAGTAAGTTATATTTGAGTCCGCTGACTAGGGAGACTGACTCAATAGTAGGATTACCACCAATGGTTCCTGACCCTACTATCTTACCCTTCTTGTTGTCTCCAAAACTTACACTTCCTCCTCGTTTACGCACAAACGTGATGAACTGAGTTTCATCACCAGTCATATGCCTCGAGCATGCGCTGTCAATGTACCACATCTTTGACTTCTCAACACACCTTAGGCTTACCTGCAATATAGCTAGTTGCTTTTAGGTACCCAATTCTTTTTGGGTCCTTGCTTGTTAGGTTTAACAGGTAAAGCATCATATTTCATTTTATGACGACACACTTGGACAGTGTGTCCATTCTTTCCACAGAAGTCACAGCTGACCTTCCGTTTAGGATGTCTCAGTGAATGGTCAGCACCCCAGTGCTGAGCATGCCAGCACATCTTTGTGGTGTGTCCTTTCTTCTCACAGAAGTCACACTGGACATTCCGCTGAGGATTCCATCTCTGCTGACTAGTACTTCGGTACTCAGTGTTCAGAGGAATATTTCTTTTATTCGGAACCTTAAGTTGGTTCTGAATTGATGTGACATCCTTTCTCAGTTTCTTAGAATCTGATTGGACCTTAGAGACAAACTTTTGCATAATTTCTACATTACTATGAAAAATTGAAGTATCCTAGAGAATATATCGAAGGTCACTCAGTTTGACCTCCTCAACCTCGTCACATCGCCTGTTGAGTGCTCTAACCTTTTTATTACACTTTTTTACAAGTGTGTAGAGGTCACTCAGGGCATTAACCATTTCGTTTCTGAGCAGGGGTAGTGACATTACCTCAGTTGAGTGTTCATCATCGTCAGATGCAATGGAGGGGTCAGCATGCTCAGAAACACATGGCTCATCAAGTTCGTCAGCCATGAAACAAATCTTTGCTGACTCAGTGGCATCAGCTTCTGATGATGAAGACTCATCACTGTCGCTCTAAGTTGTTGGTCCCTTGTAAGGTTGCAAATATAGTTCCAAGGGGGGGTTAGGAACTATTTTACCTTTTTTAAATAATTTGGGCAGATTTCTTTTCTTTAAGAAAAGTTTATAAAACAGCGGCACTTAACACTCAGCAAGACACTGGCTTAGTCAACTAGTGACTAGGACAGCTTCATTGCTTAGGTCAGGAAATAGCACTTAGAGTCTATTCCTGAACCTGCTCGTTTGTAGCGCACAACTCAGCTTGACCTCTTTTACTTGGTCAGTTTTAGTTTGTTTTAAGCAAGCAATATGAATAAGGAGTTAAGGTTTAGAAATACTTCACTCAGCAGATTTATCCAGGTTCGGCTTCTTCTAAGCCTACGTCCTGTCCCCGGAACACCTCCGAGATTTCAAATCCTCTACTGAGCTCTTTAAAGGTAGAGCCTCAAACCTTTTACAATATCAGCAATTGAGTATGACAAGAGTACCTTCCTCTATACTTCTACTCAATCCTAATCTCTCCGCTGAGTACTTAAAACCGAGTACCCAGCCTCTCCTTTCTACTTCTAGAAATGATAAAGATTTTGTCCTAAACAACAATTGCTAGAACACCTTAGATGATTGAAAAACAATCACTCTAGACTTTTACACAAATGAATAGACTTTGTAGTGTAAGAACTTTGCTTTGCTTTTGATGGAGAACTTTTGTATACGTTTGGTCAGCGTAGCAGCTCTTGCTCAAAGTTCTCTGCAGAATGTGGATTCTGAATGGACTATTTATAGAGAGCTGTGAGAGCTTCTGGTTATTTCGAATTTCGAAATAAGCGTTGGAGACAAACGGCTACAGGTCGCTTTCACTGAGTCTGCCAGCAGTTCTCGTTAGCCAATCAGATTCCAGTGTCTTCTGTTCTTCGGTCAGTGAGTCAGTATGTTCCACCATTTTGGGTAATGTCAACTAGACAGCTTGTTGTGTCTTCTGACCTTTACCTAATGAGGAAATACTTTGTCTGGAAGCTGTCTTATGGTCAGTAGCTGTCCTGCACGTTTTGTCGAGACAGCTCAGCAGCTTCATACCGAAGTTGTCTACATGGATCTTCTCGATCCTTCTTTACTCAGCATGCGTTTCATCACTTTAACGACGACGTTTTGGAGATACGCGGGCTGAGTGATCTTTGGCTTGTTTGACTTGGGCCTTGATTTCCATATAGGGCTTGAGCCTTATGATCTTTATGTCTTATGATAAATTATAAACTCAACATTGAACAAACACATTAGTAACACTAAATCAAAGCATTTAAACTTAGTGTGTTGTAGAATATTTACTTTCACTTAATTAATTTTGTCAAATCAAAATCTTGTGGAAAGGTGTTTCAACAAACTCCCCCATTTTGATGTTGGCAAAACTAATCAGCAAGGAATTCAGTATGTGCTCCCCCATGATAGTTGACCTTTTTAATTAAGTGAACTCCCCCGTAAGGATAGAACTACTGATTTAGTTTTATTCTAAACATTCTAAGGTTTAGCTGAATAAGCCTAAGATCAGTTTTCAGTTATAGGTCAGCTTATGGGTCATATTCTATTTTACTCGGTATTCAGCGGAAGTGATGTATAGTGACGGAGCGCTGAGTAAATCATTTGTTCAATGGTTTATATTTGACAAGTTCAAACATTTATATGCAGCATGCATTTATATAATACTTGGCATTTGATGGATGAATAATCAATAATTTAAATTCGAATGCAAGTATTTCAGAAGTTAGGCATATTGTTTAAAACAAAACAACAAACAAGAAAAACATTACAAAAAAAGATAACGAAATAACAAAATAAACTTCTTCTTCCTAACTTCTAACACTCTAGTTTCTTTCACTTAGAGTTCCTTCTCCTTAGTTGCCACTTTTCTCCCCCGTTTTGCCAGCATCAGCAGTAGGCAAATCAACGGTAGGGGCACGAGAATTGGCCTGATCCTGCAGCACACGTATTTGACCCTCCAAGGAATTCATGTGACTGACCATAGTCAGCATGAGTTCGGTCATTTTGGTCCGTTGAGCATGTGGTGGTGGCTGCGGCTGGACAGAGGAGAAGTGATTGATCAAATCATGGATTTCACGCAGAATATGGTGAGTGACAGGTGGATGAGAGGACTGAGCATGAGTTGGTGGAGGATGGGCTTATTTTTGAAGCAGAGTGTTAGCTGAGGTGATGACATGCCGTCCTGACTCAGTGGCACCTAGATGTGCATATTTGGCAGGAGAGGGCTCACACTGAGTGCCTTGTGTAGTGACAGGACTACAAGGCGTGTTGACCTCAGGTGCTGAGTTACTTTGAGCTTGAGGTGGGAGTGGAGCTTCTTTTGGACTCGCAGGGGTTTTGGCTTGTTTCTCACTTGGAGGAACAGAGGCTTGTTTTTGTGGAGACCCCTCTTGGGTAATGTGGGGCTCAAGAACAGATTCTGCTTCTGTTCTCAGTTTCTTCTCAGCTGACTCAGCTGGGTCCTGATCAGCTTTCTTCTTGTTTCTTTCCATCAGCCTTACCTTTCTCGGGACAGTACGAATATCTTTCGAGCAGGCTCCCTTTTTCTTCTTCTTCTCAGCTTCAGCAATCTCAGATGGCACAGTAGAAGGATTCTCAGTTTGAGGTTCATTGGTTGGTTCTGTACCCTCAGCAGTGTGTGCAGCTTCAGCCATAACATCATCTATAATGGCATCCAGGTTTGTCAGATTTTCCATTTCTCCAATGGGTTGCTCACCCTCAGCCATAGGATCCTCCTCCTCAGAGGTTTCATTCTCATCATACCCTTTCAGGGGTTGGCTGTGTGATAGTCCATTCAGCAGACGTGCTGTGATAGCAGTTCCTGTTGAACTTATTTCATCAACAGTTTCTATGTTCTGGTCTTGTATTATCCGGGTGATGAGAGAACCTAAATGGAGCTTCCTTCCACTTTGTTGAAAGGCTCCTACCAGAAATACAGGTAGATTGAATGGAGTGCTGGTCAGCATATGCCAGATGAAACACTGTTCAAAGTTAGAGGCAGATGAGGGAGAGCTGAGTTTAGGGAAGATAAAGTTGGTCAGCAAGAAGTGGGCCATCTTCTGATTTTTGCCCATGCAGGTGCTGGGTACTTCTCCCTTGTAGTTTCTGGGTTTACAGAACCCCTTCATCTTTTCTGCGATGGCTTTTGGTATCGGCTCCTTTGTTGTCCTGAACTGAATCCCTGTATTTGGTATCTCTAGCAATGTGGCTAGATATTCAGGGGTCATCACTATCTTTTGACCCTTGACTGTGGTCTCTAGGTAGTCAGAGTTATCTGCATCAACATGCAGGTTGGAGTAGAACTCTCTCACCATTGTGGGATAGGTTTGACCGGAAAGAGAGAAGAGACCTGTCCATTTGTTGTTTTTGATCCATTCACAGAATGGAGTCTCTGAAGAGATGAAATCAGGATGGAAGAATCGACTCCTTAGTACCTCTTGATTCTTGGCCCAAGAGTGTACTTTGATCATTTTTCTCATTAGGCTAGTTGAAGGACCAGCCTGGTTAGAGGATTTGAGAGTTGGAGAGAAATAACTTTCGTTATAAGACATTTTTGAAGTTTTGACGCTCTTTGGAAAATTTAGAAGCTTTCTTAGGGTTCAATGTATATGTGACGAGGGTAGTGGGTTAGTATTTACTATTTATAGATTTTATGGTTTAGGGTTCCGTTTGCATTTTATCGAGTTTTGCTCTGGGTTGTCCAATCGGCAGAAACCCTGACACTTATGACACTATTAAGACGTTATTCGGCGCATGCGCAGTACAGGTGTCACTTCGCGTGTAGTGACATTAAATGCTAATAAGTGCTTTTACTTAGCGTTTGTTGATATAAACGTTTCATATTCTAAGTAGTCAGTGCATTCTTTAAGGATGGTTTTTAGTTCAAGTTCGAAAACTAATTTACTCAGTGTGCAAGATTACTCAGTATTGTATATTCAGTCAGTTTCAATGACATACTCAGCAAACAATAAATCATTCAGCATGTAATTCATTCAGCATTCAATATTCATTTAGCACAGGAATTTACTGAAGAGGATTAAACATACCAATTGCTTCTCTCAGTATGCTAAATTGCTCTCGTGCTAGAGGCTTTGTAAAGATATCAGCAAGCTGCTCGTCTGTTGGTACATACGTCAGCTTGATTTCTTTCTTGAGTACATGATCTCTGATGAAGTGATGTCGTATACTGACATGTTTCATCCTGCTGTGTTGAATTGGGTTCTTTGAGAGGTCAATTGCACTTTTGTTGTCGCATTTGACTTCAATTGTCTTTGTTTGAACACCATAATCTTCAAGCTGTTGCTTAATCCAAAGGACCTGAGCAACACAGCTTCCAGCAGCAATGTACTCAGCTTCAGTTGTGGACAGGGCTACTGACGCCTGCTTCTTGCTGAACCAAGATACAAGACAGCTTCCTAGGAATTGGCATCCTCCAGAGGTGCTTTTTCTTTCCAGCTTGTCTCGTCCATAGTCAGCGTCAGTGTATCCGATGAGTGTAAAGTCATGAGTATTTGGATACCACAGACCTGCATTTACTAAGCTTTACAAATATCTAAGGATCCTTTTTACAGCTATGTAATGGGATTCCTTAGGGTTAGCTTGATATCTAGCACAATAACATACTGAGAACTGAATGTCCGGTCTACTTGCTGTTAAGTAAAGTAAAGAGCCAATCATACCTCGGTATAACTTGCTGTCTACTGACTTACCATTCTCATCAGCACAAAGGACAGTGTCAGTGCCCATAGGAGTGGATATTGGCTTACAATGTTCTAGTTCATATTTCTTCAATATCTCCTTGGCATATTTAGCTTGACTTATGAATATGCCATTCTTTCCTTGCTTGATTTGAAGTCCGAGGAAGAAGTTGAGTTCTCCCATCATTGACATTTCGAATTCAGTCTGCACTTGTTTGCTAAATTCCTCGCACATAGATTCATTAGTAGCACCAAATATAATATCATCTACATATATTTGAGCCAGCAGGGTATCTTTACCCTTTCTCTTAATGAATAAGGTTGTATCAGCTTGACCCCTGACGTAACCTCTAGTCAGTAAAAAGTTGGTCAGCCTCTCATACCAAGCACGTGGTGCTTGCTTGAGTCCATACAGAGCCTTTTTGAGTTTGTAAATGTGGTTTGGGAACTTAGAATCCTCAAACCCTGGAGGCTGATTTACATAGACCTCCTCGTCTATTATTCCATTAAGAAAGGCACTTTTGACATCCATTTGAAACAGTTTAAAGTTCATGTAAGATGCATATGCACATAAAATCCTAATAGCTTCTAGCCTTGCCACTGGGGCAAAGGTCTCACCGTAGTCAATACCTTCTTGCTGACTGTAGCCCTGAGCTACAAGTCTTGCCTTGTTTCTGACTACGTTTCCTTGCTCATCTAGCTTGTTCCTGAAGACCCATCTCGTTCCAATGGTCTTTTGGCTCTTAGGATGTGGCACTAGCTCCCATACATTATTTCTCCTGAACTGATTGAGTTCCTCTTGCGTGGCATTCATCCAGAATTCGTCATCCTCAGCTTCGGCAAAGTTCTTCGGCTCAAGTACTGAGACAAAAGCTACATTGCCGAGATACTTCCTTAGTTGATTTCTTGTCATCAGCGTATTTCCAGCTGAGTCAAGAATTGCATTTTCTGAATGCCCTCTTGGGACTCTTATCTCCTTTGGTAGACTTGTGTCTTGTTCTATCTGTGTTTCAACATTCTCTACAGAAGTAGATAGGTCAGTGAAAGTAATTTTAGGTTCACTCTTACTCTTGGTCAGCCGTTTTATAAAGGACTCAGTAGCTGGTTCTTGATCAGCAGGTGCTGAGTTTGGTTCATCTTCTGTCAGCGGCTGGTATCTTCCTGCAGGGTTAGTTTCATCGAATTGCACATGTATAGATTCTTCTAATACTTGAGTTCTCTTATTAAAAACTCTGTATGCTTTACTGTTTGTTGAGTAGCCTAGAAAGATAGCCTCATCAGCTTTTGAATCAAATTTGGCTAAGCTATCTTTGGTATTTAAAATAAAACACCTACAGCCAAAGGTACGAAAGTATCCAATGTTGGGCTTTCGTCCTTTCCAAAGTTCATATGGGGTTTTCTTAAGTATAGGTCTAATTAAAGCCCTATTCAGAATATAGCATGCTGTGTTGACAGCTTCTCCCCAAAAATACTTTGGAAGCCTATGCTCATCCAGCATTGTCCTGGCAATCTCAACCAGAGTTCTGTTCTTCCTTTCAACAACCCCATTTTGCTGAGGCGTTCTAGGAGCAGAGAAATTGTGGTCAATGCCGCTGGCTTCACAGAATTCAACAAACTTTTGGTTCTTGAATTCTCCACCATTATCACTACGGATATGAGCTAATTTTAGGTCTTTCTCATTTTCAATTTTTCTAACCAAGTTTGAAAATGTCTCAAAAGTCTCATCCTTACTGGTCGGCAGGATAACCCATGTGTACCGAGAGAAATCATCTACAATAACCAAGGAAAACCTTCTTCCACCCAGACTCAGCGGCTGGACTGGACAAAAGAGATCCAAGTGTAGCATTTCTAACGGACGCTTAGTTGAGACAATGTTTTTACTTTGAAAAGATTGCTTGGTTTGTTTTCCAGCTTGGCAGGCATGGCATAATTGATCTTTTTGAAATTTAAGTTCAGGCAGTCCCTCAACCAATTGCTTTCTTGCTAATTTGGCCAGGAGGTCCATGCTTACATGACCAAGTCTCCTGTGCCATAGCCAGGAATTTTCTTCCTTTGTGACTAAGCATACAGTTTTTGAAAACTTCTTTTCGAGGTTTAGCATAAAGACATTGTCTATCCGAGGGGCAGTTAAGATTAACTCATTAGTTTTACCCTCGTATATTTTACATCCAGTAGCATCAAATATAACTTTTCTCCCATTGTCACATAGCTGAGCTACGCTGAGTAAGTTATATTTGAGTCCGCTGACTAGGGAGACAGATTCAATAGTAGGGTTACCTCCGACGGTTCCTGAGCCTACTATCTTACCCTTTTTGTTGTCTCCAAAACTTACACTCCCTCCTCGTTTACGTTCAAACGTGATGAACTGAGTTTCATCACCCGTCATATGCCTTGAGCATGCGCTGTCAATATACCACATCTTTGACTTCTCGGCACATCTCAGGCTTACCTGCATTGTAACTAGTTACTTTTAGGTACCCAACTCTTTTTGGGTCCTGACTTGTTAGGTGCAACAGGTATAGCATCATATTTTATTTTATGGCGGCATACATGGACAGTATGGCCATTCTTTCCACAGAAGTCACAACTGACCTTCTGTTTAGGATTTTTTACTGACTTGTCAGCACCCCAGTGCTGAGCGTGCCAGCACACTTTAGTAGTGTGTCCTAACTTCCCACAAAAATCACATTGGACTTTTCGCTGGGGATTTCTTCTCTGCTGAGTACCTTGGTACTGTGTACCTTGATACTGAGTTCTCAGCGGAAAATTGTTTTTGTTTGGAACCTTTAATTGGTTCTGAATGGTTGTGACATCCTTCCTCAGTTTCTTTGAAACTGACTGGACTTCAGAGACAGACTCATGAATGATTTTCATATTTTCATGCAAAACTGAGTTGTCTTGAAGAAGGTATCTGAGGTCACTCAGTTTGACCTCTTCTACTTCATCACAGCGCCGGCTGAGTGCTTTAATCTTCCTATTACACTTTTTAACAAGTGTATAGAGATCACTCAGGGCGTTACCCATTTCATTTCTGAGTTGAGAGAGTGAGATTACCTCATTAGATTTCTCTTCATTATCTGACTCATCAGATTGGTCAGCATGCTTAGAAATGCATGGCTCAGCAAGTTCGTCAGCCATAAAGCATATCTTCGCTGACTCGGTGGCCTCAGTTTCTGTTGATGAAGATTCATCACTGTCACTCCAAGTAGCCACCATTGCCTTCTTCCCACTTTTCTTGTCTTTCCTCAGCGTGGGGCAGTTTGACTTAATATGGCCATCTTGGTGGCACTCAAAGCATGTAATGGGCTTTGAGCTGTCCTTTCTGTATTTGCTGTCGCTTGAGTCAGCCTTATACTTATCAAACTTTTTGTAAGGCTTTTTGGAATATTTGTCGTTCTTCCTGAACAGCCTCTTCATCTTTCTTGTGAACATAGCCACCTCCTCATCATCAGTTGAACTCCCGTCAGTGGAGTCAGCCTTCATGATAAGTGACTTCTGCTTCTTGTCATCAGATTTTTCCTTCACCTCAAAGTTCTTCATTGATATCTCATGGGTCAGCAATGAGCCGATGAGTTCGTCATATTTGTAGGTGGTTAAATCCTGAGCTTCCTCAACTGCTGTCTTCTTTGCTTGCCAGTCTTTTGGAAGACTCCTGAGTATCTTTTTGACTTGTTCTTCCTCAGTGAAGATTTTCCCAAGTCTCTTGAGCTCATTAATGATGTTGGTGAACCTTGCGTTCATGTCTGAAATGCCCTCATCATTGTTCATCTCGAACAGCTCGTACAATCTCATCTACTGATTCACCTTGGATTCTTTTACTTTGTTTGTTCCCTCGTAGGTGACTTCCAGCTTTTTCCAGATCTCTTGTGCCGACTCACAACCTGAGATTTTGTTATATTCTGCAGCATCGAGCGCACAGTGAAGCATATTGATAGCCGAAGCATGGTTTTGAAGCTTCTTAAGATCATCCTCTGTCCATTCAACCTCAGCTTTAACAACTGACTGGTCATCAACAACTTTCACAGGTACAAATGGGCCTTGGACTATAGATAGCCAGGCACTCATGTTTGTAGCTTGAATGAAGTTTTTCATCCTATTCTTCCAAAAGGTATAGTTTGACCCGAAGAATAGGGGAGGCCTGGTAATGGACAACCCCTCAGGTAATATCTGAGTTGTCTGGTTTCCAGGGAGAAACCGAGTGCTGTTTTCGCCCATGGTATGGATCAACTCAAGGTTGTTAGACCTTTAGTAATGAGCTTTTAGGCTCTGATACCACTTGTTGGTCCCTTGTAAGGTTGCAAATATAGTTCCAAGGGGGGGTTAAGAACTATTTTACCTTTTTTAAATAATTTGGGCAGATTTCTTTTCTTTAAGAAAAGTTTATAAAACAGCGGCACTTAACACTCAGCAAGACACTGGCTTAGTCAACTAGTGACTAGGACAGCTTCGTTGCTTAGGTCAGGAAATAGCACTTAGAGTCTATTCCTGAACCTGCTCGTTTGTAGCGCACAACTCAGCTTGACCTCTTTTACTTGGTCAGTTTTAGTTTGTTTTAAGCAAGCAATATGAATAAGGAGTTATGGTTTAGAAATACTTCACTCAGCAGATTTATCCAGGTTCGGCTTCTTCTAAGCCTACGTCCTGTCCCCGGAACACCTCTGAGATTTCAAATCCTCTACTGAGCTCTTTAAAGGTAGAGCCTCAAACCTTTTACAATATCAGCAATTGAGTATGACAAGAGTACCTTCCTCTATACTTCTACTCAATCCTAATCTCTCCGCTGAGTACTTAAAACCGAGTACCCAGCCTCTCCTTTCTACTTCTAGAAATGATAAAGATTTTGTCCTAAACAACAATTGCTAGAACACCTTAGATGATTGAAAAACAATCACTCTAGACTTTTACACAAATGAATAGACTTTGTAGTGTAAGAACTTTGCTTTGCTTTTGATGGAGAACTTTTGTATACGTTTGGTCAGCGTAGCGGCTCTTGCTCAAAGTTCTCTGCAGAATGTGGATTCTGAATGGACTATTTATAGAGAGCTGTGAGAGCTTCTGGTTATTTCGAATTTCGAAATAACCGTTGGAGACAAACGGCTACAGGTCGCTTTCACTGAGTCTGCCAGCAGTTCTCGTTAGCCAATCAGATTCCAGCGTCTTCTGTTCTTCGGTCAGTGAGTCAGTATGTTCCACCATTTTGGGTAATGTCAACCAGACAGCTTGTTGTGTCTTCTGACCTTTACCTAATGAGGAAATACTTTGTCTGGAAGCTGTCTTATGGTCAGTAGCTGTCCTGCACGTTTTGTCGAGACAACTCAGCAGCTTCATACCGAAGTTGTCTACGTGGATCTTCTCGATCCTTCTTTACTCAGCATGCGTTTCATCACTTTAACGGCGACGTTTTGGAGATACGCGGGCTGAGTGATCTTTGGCTTGTTTGACTTGGGCCTTGATTTCCATATAGGGCTTGAGCCTTATGATCTTTATGTCTTATGATAAATTATAAACTCAACATTGAACAAACACATTAGTAACACTAAATCAAAGCATTTAAACTTAGTGTGTTGTAGAATATTTACTTTCACTTAATTAATTTTGTCAAATCAAAATCTTGTGGAAAGGTGTTTCAACATAAGTTGCCACTATTGCCTTCTTGCTGTTCTTTCTTTCTTTCCTCAGCGTGGGACAGCTTGACTTGATATGGCCAGTTTGATGACATTCAAAGCATGTAATGGGCTTTGAGCTGTCCTTCTTGTACTTGCTGTCACTGGACTCAGCTTTGTACTTATCAAACTTCTTGTAAGGCTTCTTAGAATATTTGTCATTCTTTCTGAACAGCCTCTTCATCTTTCTAGTGAATATAGCCATTTCTTCATCGTCTGTTGAGCTCCCATCAGTGGAGTCAGCTATCATGACGATAGACTTTTGCTTCTTGTCTTCAGACTTCTCCTTCACCTCGAAGTTCTTCATTGATATCTCGTGGGTCAGCAGCAAGCTAATGAGTTCATCATACTTGTAGGTGGTTAAGTCTTGAGCTTCCTCAACAACAGTTTTCTTTGCTTGCCAACTTTTAGGAAGACTCCTAAGAATCTTCTTGACTTGCTCTTACTCAGTGAAGATCTTTCCAAGTCTCTTGAGCTCGTTGATGATGTTTGTGAACCTTGCGTTCATGTCAGAGATTCCTTCATCATCATTCATTTCAAACAGCTCATAGAACCTCATGTCCTGGTTGACCTTGGATTCCTTCACCTTGTTGGTTCCTTCATAGGTGACCTCCAACTTCTTCCAAATCTCATGCGCTGACTCACAACCTGAAATCTTGTTGTATTCTGCAGCATCTAAAGCACAGTGAAGCATGTTTATAGCCGAAGCATGATTTTGTAGCTTCTTGAGATCATCCTCTGTCCATCTAGCCTCAGCTTTGACAACCGTTTGGCCATCAATAGTTTCAATAGGAACAAATGGGCCTTGGACTATAGATAGCTATGCACTCATATTTGTTGCTTGAATGAAATTTTTCATTCTATTCTTCCAAAAGGTATAGTTAGACCCGAAGAATAGAGGAGGCCGAGTTATGGACAGACCCTCAGGCAAAATCTGAGTTGTCAGATTTCCTGGAAGAAACCGAGTGTTGTTCTCAGCCATAGTGGGGATCAGCTCAAGGTAGTTAAACCTTGCACAGTGAGCTTTTAAGCTCTGATACCACTTGTTGGTCCCTTATAATGTGACAAGTTAGTTCCAAGGGGGGGGGGGATAGGAACTATTTAAAAATTTGTCCGTTGAGGCTGACTTCTTTTCTTATGAAAAGGTTTACACAGCGTCACTAAGTAGATTCAAGACACAAGCTTAGTCAACTTGTGACTAAGTCTGCTTCTTTACTTGAGTCAGGAAATAGCACTTAGAGTCTATTCCTGAACTCAGCTTCTTAGTAAACTTAACTCAGCGTGAGTTCTTTACTTAGTCAGTTTTATAGCAAGCAATATATATTAAAGGAGTTTAAGGGTTAGAAAGATGTTACTCAGCAGACTTATCCTGGTTCGGCCTCTCCGCCTACGTCCAGTCCCCGGAACTCGTTCCGAGATTTTTGAATTCTCTACTGAGCTCTTTAAAGGTAGAGCACGAAACCTTTTACAAATAGAAGCGGAGTATAATAAGAGTACCTTCCTCTATACCTCTACTCACTCCTATATCTACGCTGAGTACTATAACCGAGTACTCAGCCTCTCCTTTCTATTCTTCTAGAAATGATAAAGTGTTTGTCCTAAACAATGATTGCTAAGACACTTTAGATGATTGTAAATCACTCTAGACTTTTACACAAAGATTAAGAATTGGTGTAAGGTATTTGCTTTGCTTTTCTCACAGAAACTTCAAGTATGAATTTGGCCAGCGTTTTGACTAATTGAAGATCTGCATCGATTGAAGCAAATGGATGGCCTTTATATAGTGACACTTGAAGCACCTGGTTATTTCGAATTTCGAAATAACCGTTGGAGGGAAACGGCTTCATGTCGTTGTCACTCTGGGCGTGCTCAGCATCGTTGGCCAATAGGATTCTTGTATCTTCTGTCTTCGTCAGTCTTCGGCAGAATGTTTCGACATTTAAGGAAAAGTCCATGAGACAGCTTCCTGCGCCTTCTGAACTTTTCCCAAAGTAGAAATACTTTGTCTAGAAGTTGAACATTGTCTGCCACTGTCCAGACTGCATTGTCGTCCAACTCAGCAGTTTCCACTTGAAGCTTTTGCTTCGAAGGCTTCTCGGTCCTTCTCTTGCTGAGTCGTCGTTTTACTTGATACGACTTCGTTTTGAACTCTTGAGCCGAATGGTCTTGATGTGTTGATTTGGGCTTGACTTCCACTTTATGGGCCTTTGGGCTTTTTAATCTTAATGTCTTATAAACAATTAAACTCAACATTGAACAAACACATTAGTGTAATAAATCAAAGCATTTAAATTTAATGTGTTAGAATATTTTTATCATCACTTAAATAATTTTGTCAAATCAAAATCATGTGGAAAGGTGTTTCAACATGAGTAACTAAATGAAGAGTAAAGCTTATAATATATAAGGATTTGAATTAAATTGAAATATTTGAGGAAATATGAAATACTTAGGATGATGAGATAATGGTAACCTGCTAGGCACTAAATATAAATTATGATTCCTATTAAAAATACAAAATTTCTATGAACCCGTTAATACTGTATGATCTTCATATTTAATGAATAGATATTGTAGCAAATATGAAGATCATTCATACCATAATCCAATTAAAAATATAAAATTGCTATGAACCTAACATAATATAGGACCCAAATAAACAATTGCTCACCTGATTTCTATCAAATTAGTAATTGCTAAAAAAAACCCCAAATTAGTAATTGATGTATGTTAAGAGATTTCTTACCAAGTATCAATAAATATAGACCCAAATCACAGCAGCATAAGAACATAAAAATTCAAAATAATAAAAAATTTAGATTAAGAGATTTCTTACCAATAAAAAAACCAAAATCATAGCACTAAGATAAAAGAACACAAACAAGCAGAGAAGGAGGAAGAAACACGAAGAGGAGAGCCTAAGAAAAACAGCTCGAAGTCGGAAAAGAAAGATGAAGAAAATAGAGAGAAAGCGCAAACGAGTGCAGACCCTAGAAGAAAGAAACCTAAAAGAAGAATGACAAATTTCTAATAAACCCCTGCTGCCCTCATTTTATATATGTGAAAAATATTGTTTTTGGGCCCCTTAAATTATTGGGCCCTAGGCAGGCGCCCCACAAAACAGGCCTCAGGACCGGCCCAGACGAATGTTTAATAAGTAGAAAAAATTTACTTATAGTTATTTTTAAAGAAAAATCAACTAATAACAACATTTGAACCAAACGAACTTCTCTAGAATTTTGCAAGTGTCCGTTCTGCTCTCTAGAAAAATTCGCATTTGAACCTGTTCGGGAAGACGTTCCAAATCGACCCACGAATCATTCAATCTGAAATTTTGCACCAGCTCGAATAGTTTGCGCTGGTTCTTAATCAGGATGCCGAGCTAATTTGCATCGATGGGGAAATCCGCGAGTCGGTCCAGAAATTAAGCCTAGAGTTATCTAAGAACGACCACACTACATTCTTTGCGCTCTTTTTCCTCCCCATTTTGTTAGAGCAATAGAAACTTGAAGATGTGTTAGAGAGTTTGAAGATGAAGTTATGGAAAAGACGAATGTTTAAATAGAGAGAAAAGGAAGATGGAAGAGTGATGATTTTAAAACCTTGGGAATGCAAATTTACTGAAAAATGTGGGTTTTAATGTAATGGAAATCTTATTCACCGGGGTAGAGATGATATTGATTTCTGCGTTTGGCAGCCCTCTACGAAGGGTATTTTCTCTGGCAAAGAGTACTATTCGGTTATCATTCCTAGTTCCTCCTCGGTGGACTGGTATAAATTTATTTGGAATGCTCACACTCCCCCTTCTCGTTCCTTCACTTCATAGAGAGTTTTGCATGGCCGGGTTCCGACTCACGACCTCCTGCAGCGTCTAGGATTCTCCATTGCCTCTCGTTGTGTTCTATGTGATACGGATGCTGAGTCCATTAACCACTTGTTCATTAGCTGTTCTTTTGCAGATTCTCTTTAGAGGGCCCTTGAGATTTATTTTGACTGCTCTTTGCCTCGTCATTCCCAATTCATCCACTTCTTCAGCACTCTTCGTATCATTATTTTTGGCTCACTAGTGTCGATGATCTGACGTGTTGTCTCTGTCACTTGCTTCTGGTTAATCTGGTATTGCAGGAATGAAGCAATCTTTAAGGAAGTTTCTCCTTCTATTCAGCACTCAAAGATCACCCTCTTTCGATTGATTCGAGAGTCCTTTGCCACTTCTAAAGGTTTTTTCTCTTCACGGAGAGATGCTGTTATCTTATCCCGTCTCTGCTTTTGGAACACCTGATGAGGCAGGAGCGTGAGGTATTTTTCGCAACTATCGAGGCTTAACCCAAAGGTTGTTTTGCTTTTTCCACCCCTCCTTCTTTTACTTATATGGCTGAAGTGAGAGCCGCTATTTTCGCAATTGAACTTACTTTGGAGAAAAATTGGCATCAGCTTTGAGTTGAGTCACACTCAATGTACGTAGTTAATCTGCTTAGATATCGTTCTATGGATGTTCCTTGGAGTATTCGACAAGAGTGGTTGCATTGTCTCAGCATTTGCTCTAGGATGAATATTCTCTTTTCACACATCTTTAGAGAAGGAAATAGAGGTGCTGGTGCATTTGTAAAGTTTGGAGTCTCTTCCTCAATGATCAATTGGTGGCCTTCAGCTCCTGCTTTTTGCCACAGGTTTATCAATGATAACATTTGTAGTGTTTCACACTTGCGTTTTTCTTGACTTTTCTAATCTTTTCTCCGTCCTCTTTCTTTTTGTTTGTTCTCCTTTCTCTTCTCTTGTTCAAACACTCACTTTTTTCTTTTATTAATATATTGTGGGTTTGTCAGTTCTTTAGACAAGGGGTGCTCACCCCGCCCAAGTTCTTTCTCGTCCTAATTTCTATCAAAAAAATGTATTGGGAATCTAAATTTATTGGGAAAAGTGGATTTGGATGTGTTGGAAAAGAACATTTATTGACAAATGAGGGTTTAAATGTATTAGACATGAAACTTTATTAAGAAATAAAGTTTGAAAAAAAAACTTATTTATTGTTGAAACATGTTTTTATTTGTTTTCTAAAAAAAGTCTTGGTTATTTTAAATTTTAATAATTTAATTTCTTTTTCAACGGGTCATGAATCTGCCTGTCGAGTCGGGAGCAGGGGCAGAGCTGGGCGCCCGTGCTCCCAGCACAACGTGCTAGGAATTCCATCACGTTGTGCTGCGGCAGGGCGCCCAGCAGAGGAGCCTCTGCCTCCCACCACAAGGTGATGGGAATTCCAGCATGTTGTGCTGGAAGTTCCAGCACAATGTGATGGGTGCTGGGCATGGTGCCCAGCACATAAAAAAATACATTTTTTTTAATATTTTATTTTTATGATGAAATAAAATGAAACTAATATCAAAATATATACATGTCAGATATATATACATATTTTTTTTTTACTTTTTTTTTTCACTTTCTATTTTATTTCCGTCCATGTCAATATCTACCATTCTCTTCCAAATTAACGTGAAACTATACAAACACCTATTTCTTTCAAACTATCACACCGAATCGAAATGAAACAACACGAACACCTAAAAAACATAAGAAAAAATAATCAAACAAACAAAAATAACTTAAATGTAAAAACTGAAAAGGTAAATAAAAATAAATTAAAAACATAAACTTAAATTTTATTCGAGCTTGGGTTGCCTCCCAAGAAGTGCGACTTTATAGTCGGTGAGCTCGACTTAGAATTTCCTCCTAGGTGTATGTTTCAATTCGTGTTATGAATGCAAATTCTTGAATAAACAACGCGTACCTACAAAATGAGTTATTAGTTTCAAAGAAATTTAATGAAAAGCAAAAACTATATTTAAAGAAATTATTGAAAAGTTTAGTTTGCTCTCTTTTTGACTCTTTAGGTAGTTCAAGAAGAGTGAAATATTCCGAGCTAGAAGGAAACTCAAACTCTTCTAATTTTGGATTCTTTTCCATGGGTTCACATTCAACACTCATTGATTAGAATTTTCGTATCCTCACAACTAAGACAACTTTCATTATTTGGAGAATTCTCTTGAGAAAGCTCAATTGACTCGTGCTTTTCATTTTGACCAACAGGATTGGTATCTCTAATTGATTCGTCCGCGGTTGAACCAATAGGAGACTTCAATCTGGCGATTTGATTTCCCAAATCCCTACAATATGCCTCAGTGTTAGATAATCTGACATGAATATCTTTAAGCATAGAGATTACCATATCGAGTTGCGAGGTTGATTGTTTGTGCGAAGATTCGTCCCACAGATGACGATTATAAGGCATCATACCATGGAAAAAATCATTAGTAGCAAAAGGAAAAAATTATTCACAAAAAGAAAGTAATATTTACTAATGTCTAGACTAATAATAAAACTTTTTAGTCTAATATTGCAAGAAAAATAAATCCCCGGCAACGGCGCCAAAAACTTGATGGGGGTGCGGACGTGGCTAGTTGTTTATGATGTGTTTATGCTACGGTTACTATGGTCTCTCTAGCTAGCCTCGGCTCTTACCTTTTTACTTAGGGGCAAATATACCCAGTCTTATCAAGTAATAAATCTGGTTAAGTCCAGGTATCGAATCCGCGGGATTTATATCTATTAGTATTAAACTACTCGGTTCTATTCATTATCTAGGCGGTGAATACTTTAACTTTGGGTTGGATGACAATTACAACTACTCCTAAGCTACGGTGAGACAGACTTGTGTAGTTCAAACTCTAATAAAGTGTTACGGGTAATGATAAGTTATAACATATGGCAAACAATTCGGAATATATACCATTACAATTTACTCTTGCAAAGACGACTATCTATAGACCGAACAACTCCGTGAGATTCTTAGGTCGTGACTTCCCCTTAAGGCGACTCTAATTCTTAGGATAAAAAACTAGGAACTGTAAGTTCCATGGCTCGTCAATTCCTACGGTTTCCGGATTGTCAACTCTGGTAAGGAAACACCTATGTGAATCCTAATAGATTTCGGAGCTCGTAAGGGACCTACAATAATCAATTTTAAGTATTAAAGCAAGTAATAAATCATAACATGGATAGTGAAACTAATATCGTAAATCATATATTATAAATGTGGAACGCATAAATACAGAATACAACCAAGCCTAGTACATAGAAAAGAGTACAAGCTAATTAACAAGTAGAAAGGGAAGAAAATCGGCCTTAGAACTAGCTAACCGGACTCAAAGTCGTCTCTTAGGACTTGGAGGTGGAACTCTCGAGCTTGGTGGATGCGGATGGAACGAAACTTCGACAGCGTGATGGAATGAATACACAAGCTCTCAAGGTGGTAGAGTTTTCTTACACAAAACCTGAATGCCTAAGTGAGTGCTAAGCACTCCTATTTATACACATTAAGCTCGGGGCATGATCGTAATTACATAAGTCTTTTGGGATTGTTCACATTTTCCAGTTGATCTTCAGGTCACACTCCGTGTAAAAAAGATTTCCCTACTTTGTTGCAGATTTCACACTTCCGAACACTAGATCCCCAAAGTGTTGATCGGGCCACACTTTGTGTAGACCAGGGCAAGCTCCACGTGTATGTCCTCCTTAGCTGATTTATCATCCTTCACGCTCCGCGTAGTCAGGGTTATGCTCCACGTGACTGAGGTTCTGGAGTTTATCAATTGATTCACACTGCCTCAAGCTCCGCATAGACCAAGGTACGCTCCGCGTCTACTGGGTTGACCTGGGATGAAGATAAGGTTGACTGTCATAATTCAGTGGGCACCGTGTGGTGATGTGGCACACTTTGCGTAGTGCGAAGCATGCTCCGCATGGACTGAAGTGTATTTTGGCCATTTTTCCTTTGTTCTTCACGTCCCGTGAGTTTACCCCGAACCTGCAAAACACGACTACGAACACCGAGATTACTTGATGCTTTTACTTCTATAGAATTGATAAAAAAGTAATAAAAATTATTAAAAGTACAATTTTTACTATTATTCCGCTATTTATTCAAAACACACTTATTTTGTAATTAAACTTAATTATTATCTCAAAATAAACCGTAAATCACGCTAAAAAGATAAGGACAAAACATCCCTGTCAATTCACCAAACCAAAAACTATAATTTTGGGTTCCAAGATTATGATTCACCAAACCCAAAACTAAATGAGGTAACTCTTGAAAGTGTCACACACATTTGATATGTGTTCCAAACTATATTTTAGAAAATCAAATCTACTAATAATCAATCAATATTATTAATACTTACAATTTATAAATAATTGAATATTTCTTCAAAAAAAAAATTGAATATAAAATTTATAATGCTTATAGATTGTAAATATAATCAATGTTTTTGGCTCTAGTTCCTAATGTAGCAAGTCTTTATAGCTCTTCCGTAACAAACCTATATTTAGTAATATGAACAATTTCTAATAAGAATCTACATACCACATCAAGTATAAACATATAAAATAATTTCACATCTCCCATAATTGCTAGGATGAGAAAAGTTCCAAGAAAACATCATTCAAAGCCAATGAAGAGGATCAACATTATGGTATACAATAATATTGAAAAAACCAAAAAGTATTATTCAGCTTATGAAAAAAATACCAAAGTCTTGTACTTGAATTTCATACAATGGATAGAGCTGAGCTAGATTTCATACAATGGCTCCACTATTGTACTTGAATTTCAGAAAGGTACTTCTTCTATTTCTCTGCATTTCTCTTCTAAGTGTCTTCCAATGCTTTTCAGCTCGAGAGCAGATCAAGAAGAAGACTGTTAGGGATCACTGAAAAAGATCAAACTATGCTTATAAAATGCAATCTTTCCACTAAAAACCAAACTAAGCTTCTTCCTAAACCCTCTTTCTTATCCAACCTTAAATTCCACTTCTCTACCTAAAAAGCTCAACTCCACTTCTCTACCTTAATATACATATAATACCTCCAAGATGATCATAGAAAATAAATACCTTCTGAAATTTGAAAAAGACCCATTAACTCATTAAATTTGCTTAAGACGAGATATACCTCATCAAAACTTGCTTAAAGTAGCCAACCAGCTTCGCTCATGACCAGAGATGCTCTAATTGTCCCAAGTAGTCAAGTTATTCTACTATATTCATGTCGGAAATATTCAATTCTTAGCATGGTGGCAGAGGAGTACTTTAAATTTCTTAACAAAGATTAGAATTTCTCGCTTCTGCGCATCCAAATAAAATACTTGTTTGTTTCAACCTTGGCAAACCTTTCACTTTAAATATGAAACTATATAACCATTACCAAAATGAAGCAAAATTTTATCTCCTCTCTTTGAATATCCCAAAACTCACATTGCTAAAATCCTTGAGTATGATAATATATTCATGTCTATTAAGCAAAAATCAATTTAAATGTCATTCATTTTATATTAATTTTTGTTAGAATATATGCACCATTGTCTATTATTGTAATAGTGTAAAATAGACAGGGGTATTAGAGTCTTTAGACATAGAAAGTAAAGTTCAGTATTAATTGTAATTGCCTATAAATACTGTAATCCTTGATTGATTTCATATATAGAAATATCTTTCTCTTCATCTCTTTTCAATTCCAGTTAGGTTAATATGGTATCAGAGCAGGGTGGTGGATTCCAAATTCCGGCAACTGGAAATTGAGATGATCGGAGAATGAGAAGAAAGAAACAACATATAGATCGTACGCTGATATAGTGAATTCAAGTTTTGAAGAAGTTGAATCAGAATCGCTTCTGAATCAAGAAATTCTGAATCAAGAAATTCTGATCGTGATTCTGAATCAAGCATTTCCGATCGCAACTCAGATCGTGACAATTCTAATCGCAATTTCGACCGCAACTCAGATCAAGATTTCAATCACGATTCAAATCGTAATATTCCTAATTCGGAATCAACAGTGAATACATCTGGTAATTCATCAAACAACCAGAGCAGTGACAATCCTGGTTTGATGATCGTTAATATAATTCTTGATGGAAAGAATTATAATATGTGGAAGAGAGCATTGTTGCTTGCCATTAGTGCAAAACGCAAGACAAATTTCATCATGAAGAACGATGAACCAGCAGATCCAACCTCAGATGCACATTTGAAGTGGAAAGAAACAGATGATCTGGTCTTCTCCTGGATCTTGAATTCTCTCACCAAAGAATTGGCTGCAGTCTTCATTCATGTAAAATCTGCTCAAGGATTGTGGAAGGAGATAGAGCAAAGGTACGGAGAAAGTAATGGTCCTCTTATTTTTCAACTTCGCAAGGAGATTTGCAGTTCAACTCAAGGAGGTATGTCTTTAGTAGATTTTTTTAATAAGATGAAAATATTGTGGGATGAATATGCAATATTGAAGCCTGTTGAAAATTGCAATTGTGGAGAGTCAAGGAAACTTGCTCAAACACAGATTGAGGATGAACAATTGATGCAATTTTTGTCTGGATTAAATGCTGAATTTGATCATGTTAGAGATCAAATCTTGATCATGGAACCATTACCTCCTGTTAATAAGGCATTTTCAATGCTTTCACGAATCGAGAAACAAAGAAGTGGAAGCACAAATAACAATATTGTGGAGTTTGTTAATATGTCTGCTGGTGGTAGAAAACAAGGATATAACAATGGTTATAATAGTGGAAAAAGCGACTATCAGGCTAAGAACAAATCGGATAAGGTTTGTACTTATTGCAGAAAAGAAGGACATGAGCGTCAAGATTGTTTCAGGATTAAAGGATATCCAGATTGGTTCAAAGGAAAGAGGATAACCGGACCAGCCAAACACCAAGCAAATATGACACAAGAACCATCTTCTGAACTCGAAACTCCTTTATCTAACTGTGATTTTGATGATAGTGAGTCATGCAGGAAAGATTCAATGCAGGAAATGTTGCGAAAATTGGAGGTAATGCAAAGGGAGGTTCAGAGAGCCATCAAAGGAAAACAATCTGACCAGGAATTTTCTGCATTCGCTGGTTTACATTTAGTCAGTTTCAAGGGAGAGGTGTTATTTCAGAAGAATTTGCAATTGCATAATGTTCTATATGTTCCCAATTTTAAGCAAAATTTGATGTCAGTTGGTAGATTGTTGAAAGATCAACACATTACAGTGAAATTTTGGGCTGAATATTGTGTTTTGCAGGACCTGAAATGTGAGGAAATCATCGCAGTAGGCAGAATAAAGAATGGTTTATACTACTTGAATGCATAATCCTTCAATAAAGATGTAATAATGAATTTGTCTAGTCCGAATAGTATGCTTAGCAATAAGTTTACAGTTTTATCTGCAAAAGAAGATTGTTCTGATGTGTTCTTGTGGCATAGAAGACTTGGCCATATGGCTTCAGATAAATTGTCACATATATTTCAGTTTCCTAACTCTCAGTAATTTAGTCAGTGTGATGTTTGTTTAAGAGCTAAACAAGTCAAACAACCTTTTTGTAATAGGTCTATTAAATCAATAAAAGTTTTTGATTTGCTACATTTAGATTGTTGGGGTCCTTACAAGAAGACTTCTTTGAGTGGAGATCGATACATGTTGACAATAGTTGATGATTTTAGCAGAGTAACCTGGACTATTCTATTCAAACATAAGGATCAAGTAGCCAGCTTGTTAGAAAATTTCTTAACCTTGGTCAAAACACAATTTCAAATGGAGGTGAAATGTATAAGAACGGATAATGGGACAGAATTTATTGGAACTAACACTCAATCAATTCTTCAGAAATATGGAATAGAACATCAGAAAACTTGCGTTTACACTCCGCAGCAAAATGGAGTTGTGGAGCGCAGACACAGGAGTTTGACAAATGTTGCAAGGGCATTATTGAAGGAAGGTTCACTGCCTATCAGGTTCTGGGGGGAAGCAATGCTTCATGCCACAGTGCTGTTAAATGTGTCTCCTACTAAAGTGTTGAAATGGAAGACCCCATATGAAGTGCTATATAATAAGGTACCAAATTACACAGATTTGAGAACTTTTGGATGTGCAGGGTATGTATTAAATGTCAACCCTAAGAGGGGTAAGTTTGATGACAGATCGAATCTGAGTATATATCTGGGTTATTCAGCTGGACAAAAGGGGTGGAAAATGTACAATACAATTACACAGCAATTGTGTACCTCAAGAGATGTCAAATTTCTTGAAAATGTTTTTCCTTATGCAACTAACCAACACAATTTGCAGGAAGTTGCTAATTCTCATAATGGAAATGAGGATTTTAATAACATTTTTGGGTCAATTCCATCGGATGATGAAGAAGTTGAAGTCCTTACTGCAGATAATCATTTGACAGACACATCTCCTATTGGTGATTCAACTTCAACTTTGCCTGTAGAGACAACAGTTGATGCTCCTGCCCCCTTGTTACCTTCAATTGCAGGCAACAGGCCTCATCGACAGCATACCAAACCAGGATGGATGAGAGATTTCGTGATTAATCAGATTTCTCATGAAGGAAGCAGATCCCTTTTGTAAAGTCAAGAGCATACAACTTATATGGCAGAATTAAATAAAGAATATGAGCCAAAGAATTATAATGAAGCTAAAGGGAATCATAAATGGGAGAAAGCTATGTCTGAAGAAATTGAAGCCTTGGAAAGGAACAAAACTTGGAAGCTAGTGCATCTACCTTCAGGAAAGACAACTATCACTTCCAGATGGATTTTCAAAGTAAAATATGCCCCTGATGGAACTGTTTCTAGGTATAAAGCCAGACTTATGGCTCGTGGTTATAACCAAACATATGGAGTAGATTATCATGATAGTTACTCTCCTGTTACTAAAGTAACCACAGTGAGAGTTTTTTTTGCAGTTGCTACTGCCAATAATTGGCCAATCCAGCAGATAGACATTAATAATGCTTACTTGCATGGATCAATTGAGGAGGAATTATACATGGAAGCACCAGATGGATATGATAGTCAGGGCATGGTTTGCAAACTGGAAAAGTCCTTATATGGACTTAAGCAGGCAGGAAGGCAATGGAATAAGGCTTTCGGAAACAAGTTGATTCAATTGGGATATGTGAAATCCATACATGATTATTGTCTATTTACTAAAAGAACAACAGATGGTCACTTCCTTGCATTAATCGTATATGTTGATGATGTACTTATAACTGGTACATCAATGGAATTGATTGTAGAAACTAAAAGAGCTTTGGATGAGTCATTCACTATAAAAGATATGGGAGAAGCCAAGTATTTTTTGGGTATAGAACTAGCAAGATCAGATAAAGGTTTGCTTATCTCTCAATCAAAGTATATCAGGGATTTGATAAAGGATGCTGGATTGACAGAAGCTCATAGTGTAACCAGTCCTTTTGCATCAGGTGTTAAACTTGATGATAAAGGTTCTCCACTGTACACTGAACCAGAGAGATACAGAAGAATGGTTGGCAGGTTGCTTTACCTTGGATTCACAAGGCCTGATATTTCTTTTGCTAAACAACAATTGAGTCAGTATATGAGCAATCCAACAGTAATACATATGGAGACAGCAATAGATGTGGTTAAATATTTGAAGAATTCAATTAATGTTGGTTTATTCTATGGTGTGGCAGCTGATTTGCGAAACATGGAGGCATACTATGACTCAGATTGGGGCAGGTGCAAAATCACTCGTAAGTCAGTAACAGGATACTGTGTTTTTATAGGGAAAAATTTGGTGTCTTGGAAGTCCAAAAAGCAAGGAACAGTCAGCAAAAGCTCTGCTGAAGCAGAGTACCATGTCCACAACATCTTGCGAGCTTAAATGGTTGTCATACTTATTATCAGAATTCGGGTATCAACCACAGTTGCCTATTCCCTTATATTGTGATAACCAAACGGCCATTCACATAGCAGCTAATACTGATTGTTATAGTCAGACAGCATATGGAGTCAGGGTTATTAGTACTCCTTATGTGAGTTCTTCTCAACAAATTGCTGATTTACTGACAAAGCCTTTGACAGGACCTCAGATGGCCACAGCTTTGCATAAGATGCAGCTGTACACTTATGCAGATTATGGTTGTGCAAGTTGAAATCCAGAGTATCTCAACTTAAGGAGAGGCTGTTAGAATATATACACCATTGTCTATTATTGTAATAGTGTAAAATAGATAGGGGTATTAGAGTCTTTAGACATAGAAAGTAAAATTCAGTATTAATTGTAATTGCCTATAAATACTGTAAGCCTTGATTGATTTCATATACAGAAATATCTTTCTCTTCATCTCTTTTCAATTTAGTTAGGTTAATAATTTTTCTTTTTAAATCTTAAATTACAAAGAAAAAGACAGAACTAACAAAAAAAATTAAGAATTGTTTCAAAAACCAATATTTAAATGTTGCTCTCATTGATTCTTCATCAGCATTAGGTATTAAGGATTTTTCATATGACCCTCATTTGATCGCACTGTAAATTGAACAACAGGTATCTGCAGCAAAAAATGCAGTTATATCTGGAAAATAGATAAAAAGGAAGCATTTACAGTTAAAATTAATTATTTTATGTTTTTTTTGGCATGCTTTTTTCGAGTAGCCACCACCGATCTCAGTTGTCAGTATTTGTGACTCAACCAATACCAAATAATTCATCTACTGTATATAGAATAAAAGACTTGTGGTTTTCTCGTTTACAAATTAGAGAATCTTAACAAAAACACTCTTGGTGTGGAATTTAATGCGGTTTGATTACATTGGAATTCTCAATCTCCTTCTCCATTCAATTACCCTTCTGCATTTGTGGGCTATATATCTATGCTTTCCTCGGGCTGATTTTGTCAAGATTTCAGATTTCAATAATTGCCATTTGGGTTCCTTTATCTGAGGCTTTCCATTAAGGCCTGCCCGGAGCTAGACGAATAACATAAAGGACACAATGGATTTTTTCATGTGCAGATTTTCTTTGGATTTTGATACAATTTCTATAATTTGGTATTGGATATATATATGATTCATTGCTAGGTTGATTGTTAGAGGGAGGAATTAAGATAGTTAGATGAATAACCAAAGGAACATGGAGGAAATGATAGAGATGGTTGATCAGGAAAGGGGGAGAGATAATCGAAGAGGAGGAGGTGGTGGTTTTTGAATGGGGAAAATTGAGGTAGAATCAGAAAGAATTGCTCCATGGACTAAACAAATCACAATTAGGGGGCTAATAGTCAGTTTAGTAATTGGCATCATTTACAGTGTAATAGTGATGAAACTAAATCTGACTACAGGATTAGTCCCTAATCTCAATGCTTCTGTTACTCTACTGGCTTTTATTTTCATCAAAGGAAAATCGTTGAAAAAGCTGGATTTGGGCTCAAAAAATTCACTCGGCAAGAAAACATAGTAATTCAGACTTGTGTTGTTGCCTGCTATAGCATTGCCTTTGTAGGTAAGCTCCTCATCCTTCATATTGATGTTTCAATTTCATATATCTGTTGAGGGATTATTGAAATTGGAGGTGGTTTCGGGTCATATCTCCTGGCATTGAACAACAAGATGTAAGTCCAAACTGATGTTGGAACACCAGGGAATACTTTTGCTTTAGCTCTTTTATTGATCTGTCGTTCCTCTTAGGAGTGTACTTTGTTTTAACCTTCTAGCCAGCCACACCAAAAGCACTAAAGAACCTGCAATTTCAACATTCCATCATCAACAGATGCATGAAATTGAAAAATCAATATGAAGGATCAGGACCTTACCTCCAAGAGCAATGCTATAGCAGGCAACAGGAAAAGTCTGAATTACTGTGTTTTCTTGTGGAATGAATTTTTTGAGCCAAATCCATCTTTTTCAAGGATTTTAGTCCATCCTTTGATGAAAACAAAAGCCAGTAGAACAACAGAAGTATTGAGATTAGGGACTAATATCTTGTAGTCGTCAGATTTAGTTTCATCACTATTACACTGTAAATAATGCCAATTACTAAACTGACTATTAGCCCCCTAATTGTTATTTGTTTACTTCATGGAGCAATTCTTTCTGATTCTACCTCAACTTTTAACCCTTCTGAAACCTCCTCCTCCTGTATTATCTCTCTCCTTCTAAAACCCAGAAAATATGTTAAGAATATAATTCAACGGATGTAGATCAACTTAAAGATTTTCAAGAAGATAAACTTGCCTGTCCAAGACCAAATCTTCCGAAGCCACTTTTAAGAAGTCGTCCAACAGCCGAGGAATGATACTCCAGCCCAGGTACATCCATTTTACTAAGCAATCTTCTAAGAATCTTATAAAGTACACCCTTATTTGAGTCATAATCATCAGTTTCCAAATTTCTATATCTGTGAAACTCTCCAACACATCCTATCAATTGAAAATCAAAGAAGCGCAACCCTGTCAGAATGAATGATCACTCGATTTTGAAAATCTCATAGACAAACAATCAAATTGTAAATCTTACCAGAAGCATATTATCCAATTTACGCAGAGCTGGAAGATTAATGTAAAGATCTGACCTTGGACTGCAACTCATCAACTAACAAATACAGAACATAACACTATTAACTTTTCCAAAATAAGTTCCCTCCCAATACAGAACAGAACACTGTTAACTCTTCCATATGGTTCTATATGATATAAATTCTAGAAAAATGATAATAGTGTAAATCGTGTAGTCCTACCAGAAATGACTGATACAGATTGAAAGCGATAAATGATGGTTTTAATCGTAAACCAACAAAGATGTTCTTCTCTAGCTCAACTAGAAGGAGTGAATCCCGATAAACAATGTATAAACCTTAATTCTCAAAGAGAAAGAGTATTTGATTGATAAAAGTTGCCTTATCCTTACAAAATGAGGGTTTAAATACATCCCCTTAAAGATGAGTAAAGGACAAGGAATACCCCTATTAGGGTTACACTATGGTTAACAATAAAAGGGTAAAATGGGCAATACGCCCCGACAAACAGTACACAAGTACAGGTACGGAGCGTCAGGATTGTTGGTGAATTCCTTCGGGAGGAAGTAACCTAGAGACCCGCCCAGGGGTAGTGGTTGATACGCCTCCTGGCGTACGCCTAGATCCATCCCGCTCGTATGTTCTGGGGATCCGCCCTCCTTGGTATAATCTCGGTGGGTTTGATGTCTGAGGATCTGCCAGAACGCGCGCGATCAGTGCTGCTAGTTAGGATGTCCGCATCATTCTCTCCTTCTTTAAAAGATCTTGGCACTGATTCGTCTTTGTTGAACTCCAAAGGGCCATCTGACTTCCACGGGCTAAGGTCACGGATGTTGAACGCGGGTGAGATTTTACCGAGCCAGTTCGGCAACGCTAAATGGTAGGCATTGGCATTGATCTTCTTGGTGACCTTATATGGTCCGTATTTCCTAGGCCGAAGCTTGCTGCTGGTGGCGCTGGCGAGTCTCTCTTTGCCCAAGTGTACCATAACCTCATCTCCCACTTCGAACTGTAGGTCCCTGCGGTGCTCATCCGCCTTAGCCTTTGATTTCTGGTTTCTCTCCTCAAGAGTTTCCTTCACCTCTTGGTGCATCTGTACATAGTCTTTGGCTAGTTGGTTTGCAGTCACGTTTCCTTTAGGAAGATGGGCTATATCAAGGACGTGATTCGGGGTCTTAGTGTATACCACCTCAAATGGTGACTTCCCAGTTCCCGAGTGTACAAATCCATTGTAGGCGAACTCAGCTTGTGCTAAAACCACGTCCCACATCCTGGGCTTATCCCTACACTTGCTGCGCAGTAAGTTTCCCAAAGTTCGATTGACTGCTTCTGTTTGTCCGTCTGTCTGAGGGTGGGCGGTGGTACTAAACTTCAGAGAAGTATCAAAAAGAGCCCACAAGGTCCGCCAGAAGTGGCTCAGGAACTTCGTGTCCCGGTCTGAGACGATGCTCTTCGGTACGCCATGTAGTCTGACAATTTCTTTGAAGAATAGCTTGGCAGTTGCTGAGGCGTCGTTAGTCTTACGGCATGGTATGAAGTGTGCCATTTTCGAAAACCGGTCAACAACCACAAAGATGGAATCCATGCCTCTCTGAGTTCTTGGTAACCCTAGGACAAAATCCATGGACAGATCCTCCCATATGGTTTCTGGCACAGGCAATGGTAGCTGTAAGCCAGCATTTGTAGCGTGTCCCTTGGCGGTCTGGCAGATATAGCATCGTTCTACCAGGTACGCCACATCTCTTCTCATTTTGAGCTAGAAATAACGGGAACTCACTGCTTCATATGTCTTGTCTCGCCCAAAATGTCCCCCCAGGGATCCGCCATGTAGATCACGGACAACCTTCTCGCGGATGGAAGTGCAGGGTAAACAAAGTTGGTTGCCCCTCATTAGATACTCATCCATCAAGTGATACGCTCCATCCCCAGGTTGGCGCTGACACTTCTCCCAGATACTTCCAAAGTCAGGATCCGCCAAGTACTCTCCTCTGATGTGTTCGAAACAATCGGTCTCCAGGTTGACTGTTTTTATTAGTGCAACCCTTCGACTCAAGGCGTCCGCCACTGTGTTCTGTTTTCTCGCCTTATGGATAAGCTTATAGGGGAACTTATCTATGAAGGCGGACCACCGGGCATGCATGGAGCTTCGAAGTTGTTTCTGACTTCCCAAGTACTTGAGGGCTTGATGGTCAGTGTAGAGGATGAATTCCTTCCCCACCAAGTAATGTTCCCATACTTTTAACGCCCTTACTACAGCATAAAATTCTTGATCATACGTGGCCCACTTTTGCCTTGCCTCACAGAGCTTTTTACTGAAATACGCAATGGGCCTCTTTTCTTGCATCAAAACTCCACCAATCCCAACTCCACTGGCATCACACTCAACTTCAAACAGTTTATCAAAATCGGGGTACGCCAGCACGGGTGTGGTACTCAGCCTTTCCTTGATCAAGGCGAAGCTCTCTTCTTGGGCGTCCGCCCACTCGAATCACCTTCCTTTCTTCAGGCATTCTATCAACGGGGCCACTATGGAACTGAAGTTCTTAATGAATCGTCGATAAAATGTTGCTAGCCCATGAAAACTCCTGATGTCCCCCACGTTCCTCGGAGTCGGCCATTCTCGGATGGCTCTTACCTTCTCCCCATCAACTTGGACACCATTGCCACTAACCACGAACCCAAGGAAAACCAGGCTTTCCATGACAAAATCACACTTCTTAGTGTTGGCGTATAGCTGGTGTTTCCTCAACAGGTCGAACACTATCTGTAAATGCCCCACATGCTCCACCAAGGTCTTGCTATGGATCAGGATGTCATCAAAATACACAACTACAAATTTTCCAATCACCGGGCGAAGCACCTGATTCATCAGCCTCATGAACGTACTGGGGGCGTTAGTCATTCTGAACGGCATAACTAACCACTCATATAGTCCATCTCTGGTTTTGAAGGCGGTCTTCCATTCATCCCCAAATCGAATCCGTATCTGATGATACCCGCTCCTGAGGTCAATCTTGGAGAAAACTCGGGATCCGCCAAGTTGGTCTAGCATATCATCCAGCCTTGGAATAGGGAACTTATACTTGATAGTGATCTTGTTGATAGCTGTACTGTCCACACACAAGAACCATCCTTCTTCGGCGTAAGTAAAGCGGGAACGGCGCAAGGACTCATACTCTCCCTAACGTATCCCATCTCGATGAGTTCCTCCACTTTCTGTCTCATGACATCATTCTCCTTTGGGCTCATTCGATAATGTGGGAGGCTTGGCAAACTAGCCCCAGGCACAAAATTGATATGATGTTGGATGTCTCTCAAGGGTGGTAACCCACTTGGCAGTTCGTCGGGGAACAGATCTTGATACTCGCCGAGTAGGCGGGTCACTTCATTCGGCATCTCTCTCTCGCCCCTTTGGGCGGACTCGTGATTCGCCTTAACCATTACCACATACACCATCTGGCTTTCTTCACATTCGCTGACAAATGATTTGTGCGTAGGACAGACTATCAAGGTAGACTTTTCGTCGGCCTTAGGTTCTCTCGTCATTGGTGTAAGTACAAACTTCACCCCATTCTTCACAAATCTGTAAGTGTTCTCTCTTCCGGCGTGGATGGCGTCGTTATCAAACTACCAGGGTCGGCCCAACAATAAGTGGCATGCATCCATATCGACCACATCACAACAGACTTCATCATGATAATTACCAATCTCAATAGGTACCCTGCATCTCTGGGTCACCCTCAATTCGCCCACGTTCTTGATCCACCCCACCCTATAGGGATTAGGGTGCGCCTCCGCCAACAATCCGAACTTCCGAACGGCGCTGCTACTCACAATGTTCTCTTGGCTCCCACTATCTATTATCACATTGCATCGCCCGCCCTTCACAAGACAGCGGGTCCTGAATAGTCGGTGCCTCTGATCTCCCTCTATCCGGTTGGAGACTAACAAACGCCGTACTACATGAACGGCGTATCTCTCTTCATTCGCCTCATCATCATCTTCTCCCAAGGGTTCACAGAATACTTCATCCCCTTTGTCATAGTCATATTCATACCTCTCCACCATGTTGGCGCTTTTCCTCCTAGGACACTCTTTGGACCTATGGCCTGGTTCATTACACCGAAAGCATTTGAAAGGCGCTGGCCTCGCATACGGATTGTTGCTCTTAGGTGGTATAGGTGCTTCCTTGTATGGCCTAGTATCTCCGACAGATCCTCTTCCCACACTGTTGACTTTGGCCCCACTGGCACTCGCCACCTGCTTGCCTTTGTCATAAGACTTCACGTGATCTCTTCCTCGAGGCGTGTACTCAGTAGTGGCGGATCTCCTAGATCTCCCGGTTAGCTGAGACTCAGCCTTGAGGGCTAAATTCCTAGCATCTTGTACCCGAACCACCATCTGTGTGCCAATTCTATCCTGGATGTTGTATCTTAACCCTTCTAGATACCTAGAGGTCTTTTGATTTTCAGTTTCGGATAAGTTGGCTCTTTTCGAAAGCCTCAAAAACTCTGAGGTATACTCATGGACACTTCGGGTCCCTTGAGAGCATCCCCTGTAGGAACTGTAAATATATTGCTCATAATCTGGCGGTAAGAACCGCTCCCTCAACATCGCCTTCATCCGTAGCCAAGATCTAATCGGATCTCTGCCCCCTCTTCTTCTTTCTTCCCTCAACTGATCCCACCAAACTGATGCGCCACCCTTCAAGCGATACGCCACCAGCCTCACTTTCCTCTCATCAGGAATCCCAGCATACTCAAAGAAACGCTCCACTTCCGATAACCAATCTAAGAATCCCTCTATATCCAGTTCGCCACCAAAAGATGGTAAGTCTATTTTTAGCTTAAAGGCATCATCTCTGTCAAAGTTCCATAGATCTGGTTCTGCCCTAGCCATACCCACACGTCTGTCATCAATCGGACCAACATCCCTCATAGCTCTAAAGGCACCATTATCCCCAATATCCTCAAAATCATCACTATCGCTATCAGCGTTATGCACAAGGACAAAGTTGGGTCTTCTTACCTCAGGATCCCTAGGACCCATTCGTGGAAGTTGGGCATTCGTCAATGGTAGTCGAGGTGGCGTGGGTTGCCTTTGGGGTCGTTGTTCAAGGACTCCTTCCCTCCTTTGGTCTGACTCCCCGGCGGCTGGTCTGACCACTGCACGGATCTCCAATCTGAGGTTTTCCAGGGAAGCGGTTAGCTCCTGGAACCGTTGGTCGTTTTGCTTCTGCCGCTCAAGGCTGGCCTGGATTTGTTCCGCGAGGTGCTCTCTCAGCTCCTCGTATCTCCGGTCACCGGTTTCCATGGAATATTGCGGTTGTCGGGGTTGAACCATTGCCAAAAGAAGTTTCGAGTCAGGAAACGATTGGCTCTGATACCAACTGATACAGATTGAAAGCGATAAATGAAGGTTTTAATCGTAAACCAACAAAGATGTTCTTCTCTAGCTCAACTAGAAGGAGTGAATCCCGATAAACAAGGTATAAACCTTAATTCTCAAAGAGAAAGAGTATTTGATTGATAAAAGTTGCCTTATCCTTACAAAATGAGGGTTTAAATACATCCCCTTAAAGATGAGTAAAGGACAAGGAATACCCCTATTAGGGTTACACTATGGTTAACAATAAAAGGGTAAAATGGGCAATACGCCCCGACAAACAGTACACAAGTACAGGTACGGAGCGTCAGGATTGTTGGTGAATTCCTTCGGGAGGAAGTAACCTAGAGACCCGCCCAGGGGTAGTGGTTGATACGCCTCCTGGCGTACGCCTAGATCCGCCCCGCTCGTATGTTCTGGGGATCCGCCCTCCTTGGTATAATCTCAGTGGGTTTGATGTCTGAGGATCCGCTAGAACGCGCGCGATCAGTGCTGCTAGTTAGGATGTCCGTATCAATGGCCAACCCGACAATACAGAAAGGCTACATACCAGACTAAGAGCTTGAAATACAGAGAAGCCATTCCATCTCTCTTTTCCACATTGATTTCTTCTCTACAGGTAAGGGCTCAAGTCTCCACAGTTGCCCAAATATAGTAAGTAGACATTGATTAACCAAAGATCAAAAATTGCATCCCAATTGAAAATTCAAACAATGCACTATCTGAAAAACAGCATACATACCATAGAGATTACCATGTAGAAACTTTAAAAATAAAAGACAATACAAAATAACCATTTTGAAACTTTAAATGCATCAAATTGATTGTATAAATCCAATTCTTAGAACTTTTTAACTACAACGCATCAAATTGATGAAATAAAATGAAAACTAGATTTGGGTTGGAGACTGACTGTAGAGTAGATGAAGACACAAATCAAGGTAACATCAATTGTTTCTTAGGCATATGTTTCCTCGAATCACCCATCATTCCAAGTTTCAATTCCATAAAATTAGGGTTCATACTTACATGAATGAAATTGACTCCACTTTAACGGAGAGAGGAAGGATCGAGCTTCAAATGGCTAATGGCTTCAATAAAGGTCGACCAGGGACTACAGTTGTGATTGCGTTGCGGGAAGCCTCAAAAAAGGAAAGGGAGGGGGGCTAGCCAACAAGGAGGAGGGAGCCGATGAACCGAAGTGGTGGTAACGGTGGTGCAGTCGAGTCAGGTGGGTCATCTGAGAAGAAGAATGTGAATGGTGAATTTGGGATTTTGTTCGACTAATTGAAACACAGAGAAGAGGGCAAGTGGAAAGGGGGAAGGTAGAAAGTGAAGCGGGAAATGAAAATAGGAAAATCAGAAAACAGGCGGGATAAAAGGAAGCGGTGGAAAAAGGGGGAAATAGGGTTTTAATTTTAACATTTGGGGAATGCAATTCTGCGTAAATATTAAGTTATTTTTTTATAAAATTTTATTTTTATATTACACTAAATATTAAATTACATTTATTTTTGGGTTAAGGTGCAAAAATACCCCTAATGTTTTGAGCCATGACCAATTTTACCCCTAACGTCTAAAATTGTGCAATTTTACCCCTAACGTTGGAAGCTAGTTGCAATTTTACCCCTAACGTTGATAAATTGGTTCAATTCCATAAATAATTCATCAAACTGTCTTCTCGGTTGTCATTTACACTTCACATGTGCATTATTTTATCAGTAACAAATCAGAAGCATATGTTTGGATTGAAAATAAAAATAAAAAATATACTGTCTTTTTATATGAATTAGACAAAAAAAATTCAAAAAAATCACTGAATTTATAAATATTAATCTCCAATTCTATTATTAAATTATAAAAAATATGAAATCTTTTTTTAAACGAATTGTTATACAATTGGTGCAGAATAATAAACAAAAAAATTTGTGTTTTATAATAGTGTCTGAAATTGATCAAATTATCAACGTTAGGGGTAAAATTGCACCATTTTAGACTTTAGGGGTGAAATTGCTTCTGGTCCAAAACGTTAGGGGTATTTTTACACCTTAACCCTTTATTTTTAAAGCATGCTGAAAAATGGTAAAAGAACTAGCATTGTGTAATTGTTAAATATAGTTGGTTTAGCTATTTTTTCATTAATATTGTTTTTAAGTATATTTTTTCTATTTTTTTTATTAAATACATCAGATGGTATAATTTTCTTAATTAATTATGAAGTCAAAAAAAAATTCCCAGCATTATGGTCAAATGAATTTATTTACATTCAAACTGTACCTATTGTTTTTGTTTATTTTCTCAAACTATTCATAAAACTAAGTTTTTCATAAAAAAAAATGATCTATAATATGTAATCATTATTAGATATATTTATTATGCTTGTAAAAAAACAAAATAAAGGAAATATTTATTATTGGAAAAAATATATATGTATATTTTTAAAAAATACAATAATAAATAGATATTTACACAAAAAAAATAAATAAACTATGTTATTAAAAGTAAATTAAATTAAACATTTCTTAAAATTTGAATTTATTAATAAAATTAAAATTGTAAGTAATTTTTTAATTTAATATGATATATATATATAATAAATTTAATTATTATAAGTTTAAAAAAAATTATAATGAAATATTTATTTTTTAATTTTCTATCTACATAATTTTTTAATATAATAATAATATTTACTAATTATTTTAAACTTATAATAATAACAGATAATTAAGATAAATATTTTTAATGGAGAATTTATAAACTCCCCACTAATATTTTATATTTTTATGGAGAATGTCAATTGTCTCCGCTAATGTATTATATTTTTAGTGGCGAAATTTGAATTTCCCCACAAATATTTTAAAACTTGTGGCGAAATTATAAACTCCCCACAAATATGTAAACTTTTGTGGAGAAATATTTTACTCCCCATAAATATATAAAGTTTTGTGGCGAAATATTTAACTCCCCACAAATATGTATTATTTCGTGGCGAATTTATAAATCCCCACAAATTAAATATTTTTAGTGGGGAAAATATTTCCCCACTATTTTTTCCCCACAAAAAGTCAACTTTCTTGTAGTGTGGCTTTTATATAGGAGTTTGAATATATCAATTAATAAACAGATTTTGAATATATTAGTTTCAATGTTTGAATATATCAATTAATAAATAGATTTTGTATTTTTAGGAAATATTATTTAGTCTTTCCAAATATTATATTATTTCTTGATTTTTTTGGGTTAATTACATATTATATTCTTTGTAGTTTCGCCCATTTATAGATTGGTATTTTTATTATTTATTTTTTTTTGCAAATGCAACCCTATGGTTTGCAAAATTTTGAATTTGAATTGATTTTGTCAGAATTTAGACGACCTCGAAATGAAAAACTTCAAGAGTTAAATGATATTTTAACAAATTTTAATTCTTTAACTCTTTTGATATTCCAAGAATAGAAAATGAAACAAAAAAAATCAGAAATAAATGAAGAAATATACCTTAGAATCAAGGGACAGTAGGGTCGCTATTTAGGGAGTAATTGGTTTAGATTCATCGGAGTAGACCATAGATAGCCGGAAAGAGCAGAAAAATAGCGAATGACCGGTGAGATAAGGAATAAATGGTGTGGTAGACTCGTCCATCGGAGATGAGAATCCCCGGAGTAAGTAAGATGAAAGTGAGAGAGGCCGCTGACTTTTATTTAGGAGTTAGATTTGTCGGAGTAGACCATAGCGTCGGCAGCTTCATATGCAATGTTGACACATGCATTGATAGCCAAAACAGTTTCTGTTCATATGGTTTTCTTCTGCGAGATCACCAAGGGCGATGTTTTGCGGCTCGTATAGGCTATCTTGCAGATACAGTTAATCCTCCTTTGGCAGAGGCTATGGCGATCCACGAAGCATTATCATGGGTCAAGGATTTCAGTCTAGGACACGTCGAATTTCAATCTGATTGTTTGGCGGTGGTTTGGGATATTCAACATCAAAACATTTGATTATCATATTTGTCTGATGTTATTTGTGAGTGTTGTGATTTATTATGAGATTTGAACACTTGTTCTATCTCTTTTGTGAAACGATCAGTAAATTTAGTAGCCCATAGTCTTGCTAAGGCTGTTACTTCTAGTTCTGTTCGTGGTGAGTGGGCTTGTCCACCATCATTTATACTTGATGTTCTATCTTCTTTTTTTTTTTGGTAGAAAAGGAAAAGAAAAACGAACAACAACAAACTACCCAGGAATTAGCCTAGGGAAGCTAACCCCAATCCTATCTTCTAAGAGAAGAGGAGAGATGAAACTAGGGGAAACAGGAAGGGTAGTAACGCCTAACGTCCGTTCATGGCCCGCCGCCGCCAAGCGATCAGCAACACGATCTGCTCTCTAAAAATGTGTATGAACTCTACGAACTCAAAGGAGGACTGATTTAAGTTAATAATAAGTTATGTTTTATTCGAATAAAAAAAATTCTAAATTTCTATTTTTTTTTGCCCTGTTAGGTCCCCTAAATCCAAAATTCTATTTTTTTGCATGGTAGGGCCCACTGAAATCAAATTTTTTATTTTTTTTACCTGTTCAGCCCTCCCTAAATCCAAATTTTTTTTACATATTAGGACTATTAAATAAAATCTAACTTAATTTTGAGAAATTATACATTAATACTTAAAAACTGGTCCTTGACCATTCAAATTATAACACGCATATATACACACAAAAAATTAATTGTGCAAGTTTGATTTAGCAAAAGAAAAAATTTACAGAGACAACCCCACTAACACGACATGATTGGCACGAAAATCATTTTTCTAGCATATATAACATATAAAACCATATGGAACATATATATGAGATAACACGATTTTGACACGAAACACAAAATTGCCACCCCTAGACGCAATGGACGCAGAATAGTAGCATGAAAAAATGGTTTCCTAAAAAAGGTTAAATACAAATTTGTCAAAAAAACTTGATTGGGCCCTTAACTTTTAAACTGTCTTGATATCCAACTCCACTTACTTAAAAAGCAATCAATTAACCGCTCGGTTGCAAAGAAGCAAGTTGCACATAAGAGGTATGTTACAAGTGCCTTGAAAAGGTAAAACGACCAAGGTCGATGTATGAGGTTATAATATGAGAGAGGACTTCCTTTTTAATATCTTTTAATTTATTTTATGAATTATGTAATAACAATTCAAGGCTCGTGCAACGCACCCAATACATGCAGCTTATGCCTTTGCAAACCAGTATTTAATTGATCGTATTTTAAGCAAGTTGAAGAGGCTATCGAGAAATTTTAAGCAAGTTTATCGAATCACTTTGAAAGTTTAAAAGGTCAATTAAGCTTTTTAAACTAGTTTAGAATGTAAACCATATATTAAGAAAAAAAAAACTATCCTAATAAAGTGATTTTCTAATTGCTAAGTTTTCAAATTAGCTAATTATATTTCTAAAATCTCGTTACCACTAACTTTGTAATTTGAATTATTTACCTAGTGAATTAAGATATAATTACTCTTTTTCAAAAAAAATATAATATTAAAACATATAATTATTCATTTATTGTAGCTATTTACTTCTGACTTTGTAAATTACCCTACGTACTAAGTGTGAATAGTCATTCGTAACTCATATAACATTAAATGTGATAACCAATCTTTGACAGATTTACAAACTTTGAACCTCATATATATATCATTACACTGTATTGTCTCTTTTATAAATCTACTAGGTTATTTTGTTCTTGCAGATTCACACAAAATTAATAAACAAACCAGGTTATTTTGTTCTTGCAAATTCACACAAAATTAGTAAAAAAAACCAGATTCATAGGTTTGATTGTGAGAAAGCTTTTAGGAAGGAAAGAGTATTTAACACATTAGGATTGGACTTCTTCTGTTTTTTTTGTTTCTGATCTACTGATGATGTCTCAATTTGAATAGATTTTTTTTTTTTAATTCTTATGTTCTTAAATGGACGATCAGTTTTTTCTTATTATTATTTTCTTGTTATTTACCACCCAATTCAATATTGTAAAAACCAATTTTCAATATCGGTTGATTATAGTGGATTCAATAGACTTATCTCCTCAATTAGGGTTTTCAGTTCTTCAGATCTGCCAGCGGACTGGTAGAATTTGAGAATTTTATCTTTTTAATGTTAAAACATATAATAATTTTCAATCCAATTAGGCGGCCACCGTTCAAGCAATAAGAAGCCGAAACTCACCATAGATGATTTATGAATCCTCTATTTGTGGGCTTGAGTTTCCGATTGGGGCATATGAGAAGGCGTAGAGATAGAAGAAGTATGGGCGATGATCATCATGGATTGGTTTTGAAGAAATCCAACAGTTAGGAAAGTGCAGACTCTAGTGTTAAAATGATTTATTTAGGGTTTATGCACATAATCATGTTTATTCTAAACCACAGAGAGTAGTTTTTAGTTTCAACACTCAAATCTGGAGCCAATACATACTATGATGTTTATTTACAATTAATTTGTGAGTGCACAACGAGGTCTGTAATTTAACCCTCATTAGTAGGTGATCTGTAAATTTCACTGTCAATCCTCATCTAGGAGATGGTTTGCTCTAACCTTGTGAGTGCACAAAATCAATAGATATCAAGGTTATTTTCTTGTTGCAGATTCATAGGTTTGATTGAGAGAAAAATTTAGGAAAGGAAGGAGTACTTAATACATTAGGATTGGACTTTTTCTTTTGTTTCTGATTTGCTGATGATGTCCCAATTCAATCTTGTATGTATGCTTGTTTATTCAATTAGTGTTCGACTAGATAAGTATGTCAATTTGTAGGCTCGGTTGTGGAGTCTCTGATACGACAGTATAAGGGCTCTCCCAAGTTTAGCCAAGCTTACCTTTCACTAGTAGGGATTGTGATGCTGCTATTCAGATTTCGTGTAGGGGAGTCATCAAGATAGTTTTGGATTTACGTTAGATCAAATAAATAAACTTTCACAGGTAACAGAGGAAGAGTATAATTACTGGAAAAAAATTCTCTTTTCATCATGACTCTCTATGAAACATTACAACTCTTGATAAATGCATAAATGACTCTTGAACAATACAATGAACCAAATTAAAGACTATTAATTATAAGTTTATTATTTCAACAATTTAGATGAGGTATTGACGGAAATGAAATGTTCAAATTTGATATACGTATTAATGTTGGATTTTTCATTATTTACATCAGGTTAACATATGGGTCCTAGTATATTATATACTAATATGGTTTAATAAAATAAAAGGATAAATCATATTGGTCAGTTAATAAAAAGCTATGCTGAATCATATTGATTCATTAATTAAAAGGTGTTTTATGGATGAAGAGATACCTTAATAGAAGGTATATTTAAAGAACACAAATCAGAATTGGTCCTCTCTCTAACCTATCTAAAAGTCATTTTCTCTCTATCTAGAAGATCTTTAAATTCCAAAGGGTTAAACTAGAGAAACACAATTCTCGGTGATTTGATGCTCGAAATGTGTATCGTGCAAAACTAAGGGCAAGTGCACCCCATTGTGATCAAGTAATAAAGAATAAGTAGAGTATCGTTCCCTCACGGATTGTGTTTATATCTATTGATTTCTGTGAATTTCTATTATCTAAGCAATCAAAACTTGAATTGGTTGTGATATTAAACTAATAAATTTAAAACAATTAAATAAAGTAAACAAAGGGAAATAAAATGAATTTAAATATGATGTAAATCACTAGAGTAAGACTTCACCTAACCTAATGTATGCAATCCACATAACAATCCTACCCAAGTTCTTAAGTTTTAATCTATAGACGGTGATTATTTCCTAAAGTAATTAACCGAGCTTTGGTCCAGTCAAGATTAATCCTATTTCACATACAATTATCCTAGCTTTGGTCAAGTCAAGAATAAAGGTATAATGAAAGCATTAAGTTCTCTGAAATAACCCCAAAGTTAAGTCGTGAACCAAATCTTGAAAAACCGCACCGCATAGACATAGGTCTAAACTATGTAGTTCCATTAATTATCTTAGTGTCGGTCAACCAAAATCATTAATTGTAATTTAGCTAAATATTGGCCAAATATCTAACTAGGAAATTAAGCTCCATAGTTTAATTCTCTAATTAATAAATTATGAACTTGAAATCAAATTGCAAGTAAATCATATACTTCGATTAGGATCCGCCATAGCTCTAGCTATGGAGGAGTTAGTTCATGGTAGATGGAAAAAAAACAAGAAATTTAATAGAAAACATAATTAAAGTAAAGAGAAGAAAAGATGAAGTGAAAATAAACTTTGAAATAAAAACTAGAATCGGTTACAAAGGAAGAAATGAAAAGAACAAAAAGAAAACTACAAAAAATCTAAAAGAGAGAGCTAAGAGAGTGTGGTGAGGCATGTTCCATTGTTCCAGGTCTGCTTTCATGCTTCCAAATGTAGGTATTTATAGTTGCACATGCCTTCATGCATTCCTTGAAACTTCCAACTTTAATACCATTAAAGAGAAGGTTAATGGAGGATTGAATTCTTTGCTCTAACTTCCTAACTTTAATGTAATTAAAAAGAAGATTAATGGAGAGTTCAATTCTTCTTTGCAACATTTTAACTTTCATAGAATTAAAGAGATCATTAAGTAGTGTAACTCCTTCTTGAGCATTCAAAAGACTCTTCAAATAGTCATAACATTACTTGGATGGTTATTGAGGAATTTATGACAATAAAGACTTATTTAAAGAGTCATGAATTCTTCATTCTTGAACTGCTACGAGGTCGCAACTAGAGGGAGTTCTGGCCGGGCAACTTTATTTACTTCAGTAATGATTCCATAATTGCATTTTTGCCTCAAATAATACCTAAAAACATATGGAACAAGTATTATTTCTTAAAACACAAAACTAAACATAAAACAATTATAAAATATTAAAAACTATCTTAAAATGTATGATTACTATAATTAAAATATATTAAAAACTATATGAAAATGCAAGATAACAACTTCCTCACACTTTGAACCTTGCTTGTCCTCAAGCAAGCTTTAGACTCAAAACAAACTCTAGAATACTCACTATAAATAATTCACACAATAACACAATTTACTTCACTTGGCATTCATAGATCTTGATTTCACAAGTTTGGATGAAAAACGAAAGGTTTGGACGCTAAAAGATTCTAATCGTTTCTCCGCAAACCAACACAAGCAGACGTATCTTCAATCATATCACAAAATCAAAAGGCAAACTATTTTGGTACCTCACTATTGGTCACTCATTTCACTTTGTCTCTCAAGCCCTATACTAGCTTTGGCTACGGTGAATTTGCATTATCATCCAGTCGTTACCATTGTCCTTATCTAGTTAGAAACAAGATCCCAAGGTCTTTTACGGGTTGTAATGTTGGTTTAGGGACAGGTTTGGATAAGGAAAATATGTGGAAAGTGAATAAACAACTAGTTGTACAAAATAAATACAATAAGACTCAGAGCTCTTTAAAGATTAACCGGGAAACATAAGATGTGCTGCTGATGAGAAAACAATTTTTTTTCTTTTCTTACCAACTTCTATCTCCGAGACTGCAACCAATCTCATAATGTTGAGTATTCATCCGCTTATCCTTATTCTTAACTTATGATTACATATTAGAGTTCCTTGCTTCAAATGCATTTTTTTAGATCGATTGTGCATGAATCTCCACCTCGAACTAAATAACTCAACTAATGCTTTCTCTTTTTTTTCTTCTTTTTTTTACTTTTTTTTAATTTCTTTCTTTTCTTGAGCTTTTTTTATTATTTTTTTCTTCTTTTTTTTTCTTTGCAAAAGCACATTAAGTAGCAAAAATAATTCTCGGCTTTCTATTTTCCACAAATCTTGAGCTCCCTAAAACATTCTTATTTGTGCACAATAATTGTAAATTCAAGGGTGAGAAAAAGGTATTTAAGACGTTAGGGGTTTGTAATATGGTGAAACAAAGAAAGTGGTATATGTAGGCTTCAACGAGGCTTAACTAAACACGATGTAAAATGGTTTTGGGTTTAAACAAGGAAAAATAAGTTTTAACATTAACAAAGGGCTACACTTAATTGCCTTGATCACGCCAAGTTCCAACTAGATGCACGAGGTTTCGACTAGCATTTGATGCAAATTCTATAGACAATAGCAAGTATGAGCACACTCAAGAAAAAAATAAACCGAGCAATGTGTAATAAAATGCTCAAATTGTTGGTCTCAAAATCTCACATATGTTCGGGTTAATATTTGTACCAAAAAGTATAACCAAATGACAAGTTCAATGCTTATTTTCAGTCCACAAAATATAGTCTCCGGAACTCCCATTTTAATCCAAAGTTCCTCGGTTTCGTAATTCTATAAAAAAATATAATTTCAAAATTGATGACTGCCATGGTGAAGTTTCATCCTATTAAGGGTCAATTGTTTACGAGTTTTCTTCCTAAGTCCATCTCAAATTTTTGAAAAAGCGAAGACAATGATTTTAACATGTAAGGAAGCATGCAACTAAATGAAATTATCCTAAAAAAACAATAAACACAAACATAAACAATAAATAATAAAAACTTAAACTAAGATAGATAAAACCCTTTTTACCCTTCCTCACACTTTAGAGCATGCATTTACTCCCAAAAATGCGGTAAAAGGTAAAGTGGAAAAATAAAAAGGGTTAAAGAAAAACTCCCTTAAACCGAATGTAGTAGAGGAGATAGGATAGTTCAATTCAACTGTTGGACCAATTTGTTTGTTTTTCTGTTTTTCTATTTTTTTACCTGCAAAATAAATAAACAAATAAATAAAACTTACTTAAAGAAATATTGTAAATAAAAGATAAACTAAGAGAAATAAAAACTCGGGTTGCCTCCCGGAAGCGCTAAGATTATAATGGTTTAGCTTGACTACAAACCTCCATTTTATGTAAATGAATGAAGCCTTATAAGGAATCCAAATTCTTTAATAAATATTCTATAAATGCAAATTGGATTTTTAGCTTCAAAATAAATCAATAAAATCCATGACATAAATTTGTAAAATTATGTAAGAGTTTATATGTCTCCCTTTTTTACTCTTTTGGTAAGTCATATAACACGTAAAATTCTTCAGTCGGGGTTGTTTCAAACTCTTCAATCATGGATTTCTGCACCATAAGTTCGGGTGTGCTCTTCTCATCTATTCGGGTAATGGTACTTTCCACTTGATTTGAAATTTCCAGCTCTTTTTTCTCTATTGATTTATCTTCACAGCTTATCACCAAACATATTTTTGAACATTCCTCAAGGACTTCTTCATATTGAGGTTCAATCAAGTTATGTGCTTCACTCGAAAAATCTGAATATGGTTCTTCAGTTGACATAATTGCAATCATACCATCTATAGTTTGCATCATATTTCTTTGAGGAGCAACGATATTTTTGCAAGAAGTCTCGAATGAAGAGAATTTATTGTTTATATGCTCAACCATTTTTATTATTTCATTCCATTGTGGATCCTCCTCCTGGTCAAAGTTTGGTGATAAGGTTTGAAAATCTTGGTTACACCCATAACCATTCTCCCAATAGGGGGAAAACGTGCTTGAAATTTCTTCTCTAGGCAGCTCATATTGATCATCCATATAGCAAGAATTAGTATAAAGATTTGAATTTTGATATTGACAATCTAGTTCAAAATGTAAACCCCCACAATGTATACATTCCGCATCGCGAAGAGACACATCCGGAAAGTTATCCTTCATAAACATCAAAAATTTATCCTCATTGGCTTGAGCTTGCATATCTAAGTGGTTGTTGAATGTTGGAGCATTCAACCACCATGGATAACTATTTTGGTCCATCACCTTGCAAAATAAACATAAAAGAAAAAAACAGTAAAAAGAACAAAATATAAAAAAAACGCTTAAATTAATAGAACTTCAACTAAATCAAAATTATAAAACAAACAATCCCCGGCAACGGCGCCAAAAACTTGATGCTCGAAATGTGTATCGTGCAAAACTAAGGGCAAGTGCACCCCATCGTGATCAAGTAATAAAGAATAAATAGAGTATCGTTCCCACGAGGATTGTGTTTATAGCTATTGATTTTTGTGAATTTCTATTATCTAAGCAATCGAAACTTGAATTGGTTGTGACACGAAATTAATGAATTTAAAACAACTAAATAAAGTAAACAAGTAAGGAAACAGAATGAGTTTAGATATGATGTGAATCACTAGAGCAAAACTTCACCTAACCTAATATATATAATCAACTCAACAATCCTATCCAAGTTCTTAGTTTTAATCTAGAGACGATGATTATTTCCTAAGGTAATTAACCAAGCTTTGGTCCAGTCAAGATTAATCCTATTTCACATACAATTATCCTAGCTTTGGTCGAGTCAAGAATAAATGTATAATGAAAGAATTAAGTTCTCTGAAATAACCTCAAAGTTAAGCCGTGAAACTAAACCCTGAAAACCGCACCGCATAGACACAGGTCTAAACTATGTAGTTCCATTAATTATCTTAGTGTCGGTCAACTAAAATCATTAATTTTAATTTAGCTAAATATTGGCCAAATATCTAACTAGGAAATTAAGCTCCATAGTTTAATTCTCTAATTAACAAATTATGAACTTGAAATCGGATTGCAAGTAAATCATCTACTTCGATTAGGATCCGCCATAACTCTAGCTATGGAGGAGTTAGTTCATGGTAGATGGAAAGAAAACAAGAAATTTAATAGAAAACAAACTAGAAAACATAATTAAAGAAAATAAAAGAAAAGATGAAGGAGAATAAACTTTGAAATAGAAACTATAATCGGTTACAAATGTAGAAAGAGAATGAATAAAAAGAAAACTATAAAAAGTCTAAAAGAGAGAAATGAAGAGAGTGTGGTGAGGCCTGTTCCACGTGTGTTCCAGGTCTGCTTTCATGCTTCCAAATGTAGGTATTTATAGTTGCACATGCCTTCATGCATTCCTTGAAACTTCCAACTTTAATGCCATTAAAGAGAAGGTTAATGGAGGATTGAATTCTTTGCTCTAACTTCCTAACTTTAATGTAATTAAAAAGAAGATTAATGGAGAGTTCAATTCTTCTTTGCAACATTTTAACTTTCATAGAATTAAAGAGATCGTTAAGTAGTGTAACTCCTTCTTGAGCATTCAAAAGACTCTTCAAATAATCATAACATTACTTGGATGGTTATTGAGGAATTTATGACAATAAAGACTTATTTAAAGAGTCATGATTCTTCATTCTTGAACTGCTACGAGGTCGCAACTGGAGGGAGTTCTGACCGGGTAGCTTTATTTACTTCAGTAATGATTCCATAATTGCATTTTTGCCTCAAATAATACCTAAAAAACATATGGAACAAGTATTATTTCTTAAAACACAAAACTAAACATAAAACAATTATAAAATATTAAAAACTATCTTAAAATGTATGATTGCTATAATTAAAATATATTAAAAACTATATGAAAATGCAAGATAACATGATTCCCGAAGAACTCTATTGTTATCATCATGATCAAGGTACACTCTTTTGATTGTCATACGTGTTTGTGAAAATCATCTTATTTCAATATCTAGGCAATTAGTGCTTATCTAATATTATGATGAAATCTAAGATATTTTATCATATGTGATATCAGAGCCTGGTTTTGGAATGAGTGATTTTTCAATTATGCTTTTATGTATTTATCATTTGCATTAAGTGTATTCGATTCATGAATATTTGTTTTACAATTGAATACTCGTCTTGATGAATAAATATTCTATTTAATGGCCAAAGTAGTTTTGTACTAATCAAGGAATTATATTATTTTATAATTCTTTGGATGAAAGATCATTCTTTTGAGTTTTATTTCCGTAGAGGTCAATTCATGTATTAATGATTATGTTTTATATGCATTGTTCATCTGAATATATTTATATTATGTTAGAACAAGATGATGTTATAATCTGATAGTGTTTAATACTTTGATAATTTATTGCTATTCGAAATATTTTATCAAGAGTATATTGACATTCATTATTATAAAACATCATAGATCGCCCAAAGGTTGATTAGTTATTTTATAATTTATGAACATTACATGGTTAATTAATAATCATTTGATTAGACATATTTAGTATATCCAAAGATAGCAAATATGTATAAGTTGGAGTGTATTAATAACAAATTATGTGTAATTAAATTAAGCATTAATTATGTTTTGTTTCATTGTTGTATATTATTGTTTTATCCAAATGAGAATTTTTAATGTACATTTGATGATGCTATATTATTTAAATTAAATTTATCACTCAAAGCTGATATGACCATAACACACGTAACCCATTATCTATCTAAATAACCGTACCCACGTTCAGTACGGTATTTTACCGATAGCTCACGAGTAACTTCCTCCTTTATTCCTATAAATAGGTTTAAGTTCGAAGGAGAAAGGGTTGGCTTTTAGAGAGAGGAAATAATACTATATTTGGACGGTATCTGACTTAAGCATCGGAGCGTTTGTGGGAAGACCGCTTCCCACACTGTAACAGGTTTAATCCTCAAGGAAGATCAACCTTCATCTAGAAGACGTTCAACCTTAATCTAGAAGACGTTCAACCTTCATCCAGGGACGTTCAACCTTCATCCAGGAGGCTCGACCCTCAAGGAACGTCGACTATCATCATCCTGATTGGAAGGACCGCCTTCCTTCAGAGGTTCAATGATTGATCTCCCATCTTACAAATTTATTGTTTAGTTCAGGCTACAACAATTGGCGCCGTTTGTGGGAAACTTCGATCAAAAAGCCATTCATTCTACGTCATCTACTTTTCGTAATCAAAAAGAAAAAATTTGAGGAAAACAATAATCGACTCCAAGAGTTAATGCTTTTTGTTCAAGAAGAGATGCGGGCAACATTTGGGAGCAAGAGCTTTAGCAAGTAAAGTGTTGCGTAGGGGAGTCGAACCTGGCACTCCTCAACTACACTTCACATTGCTTACCATTGAGCCATTTACTTTCCTTGTGAAATTGATAATCCTGACAGAAGAATTCATGCAACCATTCTTTAAAATCATTTTTCAAGTAGTTAAGAAAATCTCTTTCTCACTCTTATTTTTTAAATAATCCAAAAATAACAGTGGGGAGCAATTGATATGACCATAACACACGTAACCCATTATCTATCTAAATAACCGTACCCACGTTCAGTACGGTATCTTACCGATAGCTCACGAGTAACTTCCTCCTTTATTCCTATAAATAGGTTTAAGTTCGAAGGAGAAAGGGTTGGCTTTTAGAGAGAGGATGCGTTTGTGGGAAGACCGCTTCCCACACTGTAACAGGTTTAATCCTCAAGGAAGATCAACCTTCATCGTAGCATGTGTTCCTGTTTCTCTTCATTCGCAAGCTACATCTGTAACTAAGTTCAATGGAATTTTGTGAACAAATCTAGTTTCACCTTGGTGTTTTAGATCTTGATTTTATCTTCCTTTAGATCTTGGATATATTCTAAGCCTATCAAATTCCTGGTCTTGTTGGTTTGCTCCCACCAACATCTCACTATGTTTCTATTGACTTTTTACTTCTCAACTAACAGTACATTCTTCAGTCTAATATTTAGCTGGTGAAGAGAAACTTTTGCCTCTCATATCCTTGAGAATAGAGACAACTGCCTCTTGGGAACAAGTCTTTTAGTATGGATAAATGGTACACAACTGTATCAATCTGAAACAATTTTTCAATTTAGAAACCATATGTTAGATTGGAGAACAAGAGGAATATTAGGTTAATTATCACCCATAAACAGTATTTGCAAACTTTTAAACTATAAAAATGTCTTTGCAAATGCATAAATCTTACCGACAATGAGTTACCAACTCCTTTATATTTACCAGTTCAACTAATCCCGTCTCTCCTTGTTCTTAGGAAAATAAAGAAGCATTTCTATCTCATCTGGGTCAAGTAGTGCAACTTTGTTCCTCCCAACCCATACTATATTGTATTTCTTGCACTGATCAAGAACAAACGTCTTAACACTCAAAGGAAGTTCTCCTTCATAAGCCCCAACAACTTGAAGAATCTTCTCCATCAATTTCATGCTCCGGTAACCATTTTCAGGCACTCATGTCCCATAAAGGCCACCATTTATGGTAAGTGGATGCATTTGAACAAGAGGAAACATGTTATGAATTGGATGCTTGTGAATATATCCCCTTTTCCTTATTGCATCACTAATATGTTTTGAATCAACAAATTATGACCTCACTTCATATAAAAAACTTGACATTGTTTGTCAAAATCTTCTAAGAGCAAGTGCCACGTTCTCATAATAAAAGTATGGTGGCCCGATTGCCATTTCTGAAAGTGTTCTATGGGTTATGATCGCATAATAAGCAATTAATACATCTCCAAATCTGTCAATCTTTCAAAGGCCTGGTGTTGGAAGTAAAATCTAACTTGATCTGCATATATCTAAGTTATTATTAGGCCCAGAATCCCCAAGTCTTGATATCTGCAAAACCAAATGATGCTCATTAATTACGTACCGTATACAGAGAGACCTAATAACTCTCATTTACCCTTTCCCCTTCCTAGACCTTTTACTTACCCACCCACAGTATAAATATGAAGCTTTTAACAATTCTCAAGAGTCCACAACCCAACACTATACTTACTCTAGTTATATGGATCATGGATAGACGTATAAGGGACCTCCATAGTCGTGTTGAGGCGCAGATTTCCCTACTCGGGCATGAGGCACCCAGGTGGCTTCTCAATAGTTATGCACCTGACCGTCTGCAATGGACTTTGGTGATGAAGGGTCCTCCAAACACCCATTATGAAGGAGGTGTATTCATAGTCCATATGGACTTCTCTGTTGATTTCCCCTCCACACCTCCAGTTGTAAGAACATGAACTTATTAACACATAGTAAGCAGTTCATATATATTCATATACACTCATGACATTACTATTATTCGCAGCTCATATTCAAGACCAAAATTTATCATCCTAATATGGGTCCTTTGGGGCATGTATCTATGCCCCCAACTACTTGATCGCCCTTCCCATCGTATTGCGATGGTAAGATGATGCTATAAATCTATGCATTTGCCTATGTTTGGGTTCTAATTTATCTATTCATATGTTTGGGGTCTAATTTATAAATGCACTTTCTAGCTGATGTGGCATATTTCTGTAAGAAGACTAGCAGCCAATCGCCTCCAGGATAAAACACCAAAGTTGAGTAATTATTATAATTTGGGATTGAACTATAAATACTTGTTCAACTTCTACACTCAAAGAGAAGGAAAAGTGAAACGGATAATAATAAAATCTTGTTTGTGGATATGGAGAATCCAAAAGAAATTATTCCAAAATTAGTCATTTAGCCTGCTATTTACAAGAAATTATACAACTTGAATATCATTAACATATTAAAATGGTGAAGCCAGTAGTGAAATCCCTCACTTTTATTTTATGCATAGTTATATTATGTTCTTCTCTTGCTCAAGGTGTTTTTTAATTTACTTTATTTTGAGAAATTCAAAATATATATATATATATATATATATATATATATAATTTACATGTTTATTGATCTTGCGTAGAAATGAACGAGAAATAGTGTATGAAGCAAGAATCGTTTCATGGAAAATGTGAAGATGAACCTCAAGCATGTGTAAATGACTTTGCTAAAAAATATGGAGACATGCTGTAAGCCAAAGGATTGCATTTGCCAAACTGTCTCCGAAAAAGATTTTACAAACTACTATTTATATTCTCGATTTTGTAAGTGTCAAATTGTTTGCAACTAATTCTAAATCAATGATAAGTGATTACAGAAGATTAATAGATTAATAAATATTTTAATTTTTAGAGTATGATTATGGGTTGTTGCTTGATATGTTTATTCAATTATTTTCATTTTCAAATTGACATATTCATTACATTTCATGTGTGTGTTTGAACTAAAACTCGAGCTCATCATAATTAAGGCTTAATCATAGATTTTATATTAATCTCTTATACACCCCACACTATATTTCTCTTGGGTTTGCAGCGTGTACAACACAGGCTCATCCGGCCATGTATGTTTTTAATTCCACCAATTAATGAGGTTGCCAGGACTCGAACCAAAACCCTCTACCGTTTGGCTCTAGATGATGTGATACCCTGTCATGGAACCGTTTGAACTAAAAGCTCGAGTTGATAGTTAAGGCTCAATTATAGATCTTATATTAATCTCTAATAATATCATTATTTAACTGAAAAAATAAGCCTGAAACTCTTGCAGATTGATACCAAAATTTGAATCAAATGTTGCTCTTAATGTTGAATAAGCCTGAAACTCTTGCAGATTGATACCAAAATTTGAATCAAATGTTGCTCTTAATGTTGAATAAGCCTGAAACTCTTGCAGATTGATATGAAAACAGGAATCAAACGTTGCTCTAACTGTTGCAGTTGCATAACAGAAATAGCAACAACTAAGTCGCAATAGAAAGTGATTTAAATTAAGAGAAAGTGATTGAAATTAAGTATTTCAGTATTCTATTCCTGTAATTGAAAAGGGTTTTAAAATCAAATTTTTTTTTTAATTAGCGATTTGAGCCGGATCCGTTTTCTTAACCAGTATTAGAGGTTTTACTTATACATCTCTATTTTTATTTACTAAACCTCTATTTGGCAAAACAAAGCCAATGACTACCCAAACATGATATTAGTATAGAAATAGTGAAGGGCTAATTACAAATCTAGCCCAACTAAAAGGGTCCATTTACATATCTAACCCACTTTACTTCAATATCACCAAAATAGACACTTTCATCCACTTTGGACAAGAATACCCTTATTTCAATTCATCTTCTTTCTCATATTCTGAATGTCTTTCTCGTCATCCCAAACGGGCGAAAAGATGGTGGTCTATAAAGAGAAGAGATTTTGTTTCGTTCAACCTTTGAAGAACTAGTGTCTGCGGAAGAAGATTAGGAAGGAAATCTTAAAAAATAAGAAAGAAAAAAATCTAACAATTGAACTGCTGTGATGTCGCATTTGTGACGAATTCGTCGCAAATGCGACAACGGTTGTCGCATTTGCGATGAAATGCGACAGCAAGTTGTCGCATATGCGACGAAATGCGACAGCTGTTGTCGCATTTGCGACAAAATGCGACAGCAGTTGTCGTATTTGCGACAAAATGCGACAGCGATTGTTGCATTTGTGAAGTGGTGTCGCATTTGTGACGAAATGCGACAAATTCGTCATAAATGTAACAACAATGGAGGAAATTGACGGAAAATGGTGGAAAATAGAGGAAATTGAAACAATAACATTACAGATGAAGAAAGAGGCAAGACTAGCAAGAAAAACATGTATATAAGCTAAAAACATACCATTTCTACGGGAAATTGAACATAATACTTCAATAATCACTAACGATTGGTATCAGAAATTGAAGAACATGAACCGAAGAAGAAGAAGAAGAAGAAGAAGAACCAATCGAAGAAGAAAGAAGAAGAAGAATCGATCGAAGAAGAAGAATGGATCGAATAGAAATATGGGTATTCTTGTCCAAAGTGGATGAAAGTGTCTAATTTGGTGATATTGAAGCAAAGTGGGTTAGATATGTAAATGGACCCTTTTAATTGGGCTAGATTTGTAATTAGCCCAATAGTGAAACCACAAAAAATAGATTAAGGATGGAATATGTTGTATTAATTTAATTTGGACATATACATCTTTATAATTCAGTGAATCCTCTAAGCCATTTGAAAAAAAAGAAAGAAAGAAAGGTAATGGAATATTAACGATGAATGATTAAAAAAAACTGATGAAAGAAAGTGAAAACCCATAAGAATACTATGTTGAAAATCACGTAACATCATCTTTAATTTAAAATTCAGATTAATAAAAAAAAAGTTAAGGTGCAAAAATACACTTAACTTTTTGGATCAGGAGCAATTTTACCCCTAACGTCTAAACTGGTGCAATTTTACCCTTAAGGTTGATAAATTGGGTCAATTTGAGATCTGTCTTCTCGGTCATTAATCTTGTCATCTACACTCCACACATTCGTCATTTTATTAGTAACAAATCACAAACATATTTTGTGATGTGAAAAAAATAAAAAATATATATATACTGTCTTTTTGTACGAATTAGACAAAAAAATCAAAAAATTCACGAATTTATAAATATTAACCTCTAATTCTATTATTAAATTATAAAAAAGATAGAAATCTTTTTTTAAATGAATTATGCAATTGGTGCAAAAGGAACACAAATACCGATGTTTTATAATAATGTCTGAAATTGACCCAATTTATCAAGGGTAAATAATTTATTAGTCCACTAGTTTTTACCTAACACACTGTTTAGTCCCACTATTTTGAAAAACACATTATAAGGTCCCTACCTTTTGCCAATATTAACCCGTTGGTCCTTTTGTCTAGTTTTTTTAGACTTGTAACCGCTATATTTTAGCATAAATAGACATATATGAAATAACAGAGTAACATGGTCAACTTGTATTGTACTGTGGTTGTCCTAAAAGCTAAGATATGTTCGGTTAAAAATCTAAAAAAAGTAGATAAAAGGACCACAGAGTTAATATTGGTAAAAGATAGGGACCTTAAAATTTGTTTTTCAAAATAGGAGGACTAAACATTGTGTTAGGTAAAAACTAGGGGACTAATAAATTATTTACCCATTTATCAATGTTAGGAGTAAAATTGCTCTTAAGCTTCCATTAGGGGTAAAATTGCACCATTTTAGAAGTTAGGAGTAAAATTGCTTCTAACCCAAAACGTTAAGGATATTTTTTCATCTTAACCCTAAAAAAAATACTTAATACATCAAGTAAAATATTTTAAAGTGCATTCAACATATATATCTTCAGGATGTAGCTTTTTTTTCCTATTCCCTCTAATCCCTCCATATCGGCTGTCCCTGCGCTAAGTTCGATGAGTAATACAGTCGGATTCCATTGTCAACTAGAAAGACCCTTGTCTGATAATCTTCTTGGCCAGAGATCTTCCGCTCACTTCGTTGTCTTTCTCTTTCTCCAAATCTCTTCTCTCTTGTCAGTCAATTCTTCTAAGAAAGCTTATAGGCATTAAAACATATTGTTTTTGGGTTAATTTATCAATTTTTGACAACTTTAAGCTAAGTTGATACCCAAACTTTCGATTGAGTTTGGCAGTTGAGGTTTCAGGTCTTCTAATGTCTCGATTTGCTGAGAAAGAGAGCTCAAAAGAAGAACTTAAAGCATCAATTGGAAGAGTAGAGGCTCCATGATCGTGTTGGAGTGCTTGCAGTGGTGAATACAGGATTGCTCGGTTGGAGGGCCGATTATATACGTGGTGTGTAAAAAAAATATTGCTAAATCGGTATCTAATAGAAAAAATTTGGATTTAGAGATGATTTAATAGGTGAAAAAATTTGAAATTTAAATTTAAGAAAGACCTGACATGCTAAAAAAAAATAGAAATTTGGACTTAGAGAAGGCTAACAAGCCCAAATAAATTAGGATATATAAATCATATGTTTTTTGTGATATATATAGAAAAGGCCTAATACACACAAATAACCCTTTGAACTTGTCCAAATATTGCAACTGTCCCCTCCAACTTTCAATTGTAACAACTTGCATGTAACGTCCGTACCCAAATATTTTTTTATATATATGTAATTTGATATTAGATTATATAATATTTTGAACTTGTTATTTGAATTTTGATTCTTTAGACTCAAGATAACATCTTTGGGTTTAATCAGTTGATATTTTTACGTGTAATTTTAACCAGAATCGAGATTGATTATATGCGGTGAATTTTTATGATCGAAATAATAAATAATAAAGGTTTATATTAAAATTAATTGATTATCCGAGTTGTTGATGAGTTTTCAGTTCTTCGACGGATATTAAATAATTAATCAGCTTAATTTTCAATTTACTTTGTAAATGAAAATAAGTATGAAAATGAAGGGAGACTAAATTAACGAACAATTACTCGAATTAGAAGATTGGGGGTTCAATGGATGTTAGAATAAATGGAAGGAAAAATTATAACACTAAAAAATTCACCGCATATAATCAATCTCGATTCTGGTTAAAATTACATGTAAAAATATCAACTGATTAAACCCAAAGATGTTATCTTGAGTCTAAAGAATCAAAATTCAAATAACAAGTTCAAAATATTATATAATCTAATATCAAATTACATATATATAAAAGAAATATTTGGGTAGGGACGTGACATTGCCCCTTAAACATGTCCAATTGTAAAACATAACCCCAAATTGGGAATTTTTTTACCCTGTATTTGAAGCAACAGCAAAAACGTTTCTCCAGATTCATATCACGACAAAGATCTGTGATTATCACACTTCACGAGCGTTGCAGCTTTTGTATTTCAAGTGTTTCTTCAATTGCAGTCCATGTCAGCAATTTGGGGTTATGTTTTACAATTGGACAATTTTGAGGGGTTATGTTTTACAATTGGACAAGTTTGAGGGGTAAGTTGTTACAATTGAAAGTTCGAGAGGGGGTGGAGTTGCAATATTTGGACAAGTTCAGGGGTTATTTGTGTGTATTAGGCCTATAGAAAATATTGACATATTGAAAATTAAGTTTTATAATATAATTTAATTGTAATTTTATAATCAGATATGATTTTTATGTAAATAACTCATATTTTAATCTTACCATGATAGGAAAATAGGCTTGGAGGGTAATTCAATTCTCATACTCTTTATGTGCAAAGGTTTTTAAGGTAACGTACTTTCCTCGTGTTAACTTTGATAGTGATGTCCTTGGAATAAACAACTAATATAAATTTATTTATTTATTTATTTATTTTTTGCTGTTAAAAGAATCTCTAAGCTAACATGTTAACCTTTTTAAAAAATAATAAAATTAGAAAAAAGGTAATTGTTTCCATTCATAAAAAAAAATTACACCTGGAGATAAGTATTTAAAAAATTACCATCCAAAGGTAAATCAGGGGAGTTTGAATATGTATCTTCAATATTTTATATCGTGATAAAACAGTGGTAGGCAATGCTTCAATATTTCATAGTCTTTTTCTTTAGAAATGACTTGATCATCTTTCAATGAGACAATCTATGTGATGGTAGAGAAAACCTTTTTGGTTTTTCCATGAAGGAAAACATGATAACACTCCTATAGGAAGACAAACCACCACTACTCATATAGGGAGAAGTACCACGACCGCCCATATAGAGAGAAATACAAGAAAGAAGAAAAAAAATTCAAATAAAAGAGGAACTATCAAACCTACACTAAACTATAAAAGAAAAAAAGAAAGCAAAGAAAATAATGGATTTATTTTTCGGGAAAATGTAGGAAAAAAATTTCCAAAACCTAGATAAGGAAATATAAAATTTTCTTAATGACTAGAGTCTTGTTCAACTCTAAACTATTTTTATTTTTCGTTTAGCTCAAATAAAGAAAAAACGTTATGAATTGATAAGACATAACTTCATCAAAAAAAAATTTATATAAAGAAAATACATTTAGTGGAACGCATAGCTAATTTTTTTTTAATAGAGTAGGGGAAAGACTATCTGCTATAGCGGATTCAATTCAACACACCTCTTGGATAATTATAAAATCTATACATTGTATCTCTACCTATTTGTGTTTGGACAATAGTTGAACAACAATTAATCAACTATTAAACAAAGACTCAACAACATTGAATTCTGAATTCTTCATCTATTTATAATTATCCAAGAGGTGTGTTGAAGAGACGTGTCCGTTGGTGAAGAGTTGCCTCTATCCGGATGAAAGGATGCGTCGTTTGGAAAATAAAACATATAAAATGTGTCTTATCATCTTGTTGTCCCTGTAGATATTTTAGGAATCTCAATAGAGATTTGGAGAAGAGGAAGGAAGGAGGGAATTTCGTGTGCATCGTTGCCCTTTAGCGTGTCGCGATAAAGATTTTCATAATCTCGGTCACGACAGAGACTTTTCTTCATTTCCTTGTTTGTGTGCTGAAAATCTCTAACGCGGCTTTTGATTCTCGTACACGTCTTTCATTGAAAACTTGATTTCTTACTCATTTTTGCTCCATTTTAGCTCCTATTTCGATTTTTCCAAATATTTAACACCTTGCACACAAATAACAAATACCAACGTAAAATCTTTCCAAATTGATATAATTAATATATATTTACATGAAATTGAACACAATTATGCATGCTAATTTAGGTATATTTTGGGCTTATCAATAGGATAAATAAATGGATTGAAAATGCAATGTAAAAAATATTGTTTCGATATCATATTAAAGAAAAATTATGGTTCTTTTATGGTTTAAGTGTTAGATTTTAATCAAAGAAGCATATTTTAATGTTAGAATATGCATAAGAGGTTGTCTTATTATCAATCAAATATGAAGCATAACCAAAATTTCAATCATCTATGTCAATTCAATATGAGTAAATATTTGTGATAAGTAAACAATATAAAACACAAACATGATGTATTCTAATTTGGTATTACCTTCAAGCTTATAAAATATATTCTCCAATTCAAAAACTAGCTTAAAGAAGATGTCTTCTTACGTGTTAATTGTTACATATGATTTATTTTCCACATTCATTATCTTAAAATAGAATGCACAGAAGAGGTCGCCTTAATCTATGGAAGAATTCATACATACAAACTGTTATAAATTTTTGTTTAACACAGCTTGTCGAAATTGAAACAACCAAATGATAATTAAACAAACATAAATTTGCAACCCAATTGTTTTCGCACAGATTGTCAAAATATCTATTTATAGTTTGTTAAAATATATATTTACAGATTGTCAAAGTACTTTTTTACACAAAATGTACTTAAAAAAGCACAAACAGTACACCAAAAGACTTGGTTATACACTCATCTTCCATATCTCATAGATCTATAGATTGCTGGAGTTTAGCCATTCGCCAATCATCTTTTGGAATGGGATCTTGACCGAATGGTTCCCTCTGGATGAATTCCGCAACGTTATGTGCACTTGATAGTCTTTCCAAATAGTTTACAAAACCTCCATTTGGGTCTGCAAATTGCATTATTTTAGTTAGATGAACATTTTGGTAAATAAAGTAGATAGATATTGTTAGAATGATTCAAAATAAAGTTGTTAAAAAGTGTCCTATTTTTATGTTGTTAGTTTAGTTATTTTAAATTAGTTTGTTTTGAGATTTGGTTAGTGGGATTGCATAAGATATAGCAGATTTTTCTGTGGTTTAGTTATTTGTGAGCCTATTAGGCATGAGATGTACCTTTTTGAGAGAGCACAATATTGATAAAATAAAGATGTTTTTTGAAATGCTTTTCTTCCTTCTCTTTCTAGTCTAAAATCCCAACAATTGGTATCAGAGCCTTAAGGA